>NC_048603.1:27112273-27287273 GCF_003668045.3 Cricetulus griseus
CCATACACTATGCATGGTCACATGAATGACATGGTGGCCATTGTGCTTCTCAAATTGTTTTGCGAGAAACTGCTAACTACAGGTCCTCTCATTTCCGGTGCACACCGAGATGGCAAAGGACTCGGGACTTCGCTCTGCATTCTTTATTTGTTTTGTTTCTGTCACGAAATTTTTAGTGTCTTGGGGTGAAACACCAAGACTAAAATCAGTTGGGAGGAAAGGGTTTATTTGGCTCACACCTCTACATTGTAGTCCATCATTAAAGGAAGTCAGGACAGGAACGCAAGCGGGCAGGAACCTGGAGGCAGGAGCTTATGTAGAGGCCACGAATGGGTGCTGTTCACTGACTTTCTCATCATGCTTGTTCAGCCTGCTGTCTTATAGAGCCTAGGACCACCAGACCAAGGAAAGCACCACCCACAGTGGGCTGGCACCTCCCCCATCAATCACTAATTAAGAAAATGTCCTACAGGTGGATCTCTTACGATCTATTTATTTTTATGTGGATTGGTGTTTGCCCACATGTATCTCTGTTTGAGGATGCCAGATCTCCCAGAACTGAAGCTATAGACACTTGTAAGATGCCCTATAGGTGCTGGGAATTGAATCCAGGTCTTCAGGAAAAAGCATGTAGCACTCTTAGCAACTGAGCCATCTCTCCAGCACCTCTTACAGCTGGACCTTATGGAGGCATTTTCTCCATTGAGGTTCCCTCTTCCAGATGACTTTAGCTTGCATCAAGCTGACACAAAGCTAGCCAGGGCACTTAGACAATGAGGGCAGGAGTTCCATCCCTGGGTCGATGCCTTTATAAGATTGGAAAGATAAATGTGAGGTTACACATTCCTAATCTTACCTTATGACGGCTTCTGCTCTGCCATGGTGCTGCAGGAAAGCCTTCAACAGATGCTTCACCTTGATACGGGGCTTGCCAGCCTCTTAAATTGCAAACTTCAACCTCCTCTCCCTGCTAATCATACAATCTTAGATGTTACGTTAGAGCAACACTAAGCAGTCAAGCATGGGTCCAGTCTCAAGCCATGTGTGTTTGATAACAGCACAGGCTTGGCCTTTGTATTTAATTTTTGTGAAGGATAAATTCTCATCTGTATTTTGGGGGGGGTGTGGTCAAGGGAAATGCAGCCACTCACAGGTTTGCTGCTATAAAAATTTTGCTGAGATAAAGACAGCGAAGCACAGAATGGAGTCCATGGAACATTCTCAATAACTGTTATTGTTAACACTTTTTAAAATTTTTGCAATTTTCTGGAAATTTGCACATACACCACACTGTGATGCATCTGTCAGAAGCAGCCTTTAACATTGATTTGGTGCAATATAATTAGTTAAAAGACCTTAACAACATTTTGCCATGAGGTGGTGGTACATGCCTTTAATCCCAGCCAGCACTCAGGAGGCAGAGGCAGGAAGATTTCTGTGAGTTCAAGGCCAGCCTGCAGAGGGAGTTTCAGGACAGGCTCCAAAGCTACACAGAGAAACACTGTCTCGAAAACCAACAACAAAAAATGAAACAAAAGAATGGAGATACCATAATAGAGGGAGACATTTTAGGTTTACAGAGAAATCAGGCACTAGGGAAACATCTGGAGATCTACAAAGATGACACCAGCTAACAATCTAAGCAACAGAGGAGAGGCTACCTTAAATGCCCTCCCCTGATAATGAGATTGAAGACTGACTTATCTGCCATCCTATAGCCTTCATCCAGTAGCTGGTGGAAGTAGAAGCAGACACCCACAACCAGTCACTGAACTGAACTGGAATCCAGATGCAGAGAAGAATGAGTGATAGGCAAAGGGGTCTAGACCAGGCTCGTGAAACCCACAAAAACAACTGACCTGAACATCGGAGAACTCTTGCTCCCCAGACTGATAGCTGGGATACCAGCATGGGACTGATCCAGACCCTGGGAACATGGGTTTCTGTGAGGAAACCTCAGAAATCTATGGGACCTCCTGTAGAAGCCCAGTATTTATCCCTAGTAGCATAGGTGTGGACTTTGGGAGCCCATTTCACATAGAGGGATACTCCCGGAGCCAAGACACACGGGGGGGGGGGGGGCTAGGCCCTATCCCAAAGTATAGGATAGACTCTGATGACACACGATGGAAGTCCTCACCATCCAGGGATCCAGGGGGAACAGAAAAGATATGTGACAGATAAGGTTTTAGTTGGGGCGGGTAGGGGAGGATGGGTGGGAGAAGGGAACTGGGATTGTCATGTAAAACAATCCTGTTTCTAATTCAAATAAAAAAGTTAGAAAAAAAAGAAAAGAAAAGAAAGTAAAAAAAATTTTCTCATGAAAATAAAACAAAAAAAAGAAACAAAACAAAATTTCATGAATTTCCCCATTAGAGTCTTCTTTTCTCCTCCCAGTGTTCCACACTGCTTAATTGTCACTGTTGTTAAGATGATCACGTTGGACTCCAGTTTTCTCATCTGTTACAGGCAGATCCTGGCTCACACTATAGTTTTTAAGTTTTTGTTTTTTTAACTTATGGTATGATTTCTCCATGTCCGTCTAAGAAAGAGAAAGCCTTCTAGCAATACCTCTTTTTGTGACAAATTGATACACGTATTGGAGAAGAGAAATACAACATGAGAAGTAGATCAAAGGTAACCACTGAAAGGCCAGAAAATGGTGAGTTCATGAGTGGGATTTGGATGCCTGGTTCCCGGTTGTCCTGGGATGAAGGCATTGGTAGAGGACCGGCTGCAAATGTGAGGTCTCTCAATGAGGTGCTGCCCTTAGTTTCCAATCACTGAGGATCTTAGACATTGAATTGAGGACCGAAGGGATCAGTGCAGGCCTAAGCCCGGGAGCCATTTTCTTAAGGAGGCATCATTTTCCTGAACAGAAGTGTATGTATGTCTGTGTGTTGGGGGGGGCGGGGGGAAGGGGGGGAGGTAAGCATGCATTCAAAGGCTCTCATCCGGTCAGAAGTGGTGTGGGCGAGCATGCCCTCAAAGCTCTCATCCAACCACCAATCCTCACTTCCGAATGGCTCTGCAGCTTTCAGAACTAATACAACCAGCTGAAGATCAACGACAAAATAGGAACCTTAGGGGGACATTTTAGAGGCATCTATAGCACAAGCGATTCTTCCAGTGACAATGTCAAAATTATCCCAGTCCCTAGCCTTCAGACGAAATCCTGCAAAGTCACTCTAACTTGAGCCTCCACCTTGCTGGCCTTCCCCACAGACCAGATGTCAGAAATCTTTCTCCCACTGCTTTGTTTTTCTGGAGAATGATGACTACCCAACATGGTAACTGGATACTTCCAGAGTAAATGTTATTGCCACCTAGATTGTACTAGTGACAACGGAAAACCCAAGTGTATTGTGTCAGGGACCAAATAGTTCCATTATGGAATGTCTTAAGTTCCAGCCTTCAGTTTCACTAAACAGGAGCACCCGGGAGCTCCGGCCCACTATTGTATTGTTAATTGGAGCAAGTCTGCTGTCATTTAGCATAGCCTCAGTGTGGAATGTCTCCTAGTTTGTATCTCTACAGAACTAAGCATTTGAATAGGCCTGCACCTGGGCAGAGGTGCTAGGTGTGTGAGTAACAAGTGAGGACAGAGAGTTAGGAGCCGTGAAGAGAGAGGAATGAACAGAAGGACAGAAATGGCCTCCTTGTAGTCATAGAAGCATGGTTAAGAAACAGCCAAGAAGATGCTAAATAAATGAGAGACTCCAGTTTTACAGCATCTAAAGATGACAAGATGCCTGTGTTTGGTCTTTATCTCCGTTGGGTTGTTAGGAGTTTCCAAGCCCACACTCCCCAACTCAGGCTGAACCTCATGGCTGTTGTGGCTTGGAGCCGAGACTGGCAGGGCTATGACAGCATTGGTCAGGTAGGTCAGCTATGCTGTGGTAGCAAATAATTCTCAAGGTCTCAGTGGTTAATATTAGGTAGACTGAGTTCTCCCTAGTGTCACATTCTGTCACAGGGCACACACACACAGTGGACTGCAGGATCCAACAGGTACATTAAGTGGTTGACTGAGTGTGTAATTTCAGCAAGCTGGAGAGCAAACACTTTATTCTGAATTAGGAAGCTGCTGTTTCATCATGTCATTATATGATATTACATGATACATAATGAAGGGACCAGCTTCCCTTTCGGCAGACATAACGGCCGAACACGTGCTTCTATGACCTTGTCTTAGACACCAGAAAGTCAGATGCCTGCCTCGTGACAAGGAAACAATCAAAAGTTAGTCACTAGAAAGTCAGATGCCTGTCTCGTGACAAGGAGCCAATCAGAAGTTAGCTGGTGGCGCTATGCTTTACGACCCTGGGTGTGCTTTACGGACAATCGCACAGCAATGACGTAGAGAGCATAGCAACCACCCTGGGAGGGCCTATGGGCCATAACAACCAGTTGACCAATTAACACAGGGCAAGCCCTCCAAGCCTGGAGGCACACCAATCCTGAGCCTGTGCATACCCCTAGACACTCCCCTTACGCTGCCCTATAAAGATCTGTATGCAGCGGATTCCAACTGTCTTTGCTAGCCATCCGCCATGGTGGGTGGGTCAAAGACCCGAGCTAACATAGGGTTAGCTTGTTAAACTACAATAAAGCCTCACGCAATTTGCATCAAGCTTTCGCCTCCATTCTGTGATTGGGGTGGCCGTGGTCCTGGGCTAAGATTCTGGAAGCCTCAGCTTTCCGAGAGGTTCTTACAATTAAATCACAGGCAGGCAGTGTCTCCGAACATTTCCCAACCTTTCAGCAGACAGCAGAAGTTGGGAGTTTTTGATTCTAAAATGTCTAACTTTGATATTTTGGTAACACATTCTAATTTAAAAAAATAAAAGCGTATGGAGGCGAAACAAAGTCTTTCTGCTTATTGCAATAGACCCAAGGGCCTCCAGCTGGCAACTTCTGTTTGAAAAGGCCTGCCCAATAATATTCATTCTGTTTATCCTGAGCTCAGGCCCAGTATGATCAAAACCACGGTTCCAAGAAGAGGCAGGAACGACCTGCTATGAATCACAAAGGCCTTCATCTGTTACTGCCATGTGGAAATCCAAAAAAAACCTCTAATGATGAGAACACAAAGTCAGCTTGTCCACATGCTCCCAATGAGGCTACAAACCAAGAGTGAGCAGCCAGCAAACAGTGTGGTCTTCAGATCAGCACCTCATCGCATATTCACCTTGGCTTAAAAGCCCTTGCCAGAGACATTGGGACTGGAGTCAGTTACAAGACAGTATCTCCAGTTAGCTTTAGCGGCACCATCTAAGTTGTTTGTAGAGGAAGGTTATAAAGGTCCAGAGCAAACAAGATGGACATGAACGACAAAAGGGCAGAGGGGGCTGGGGCTGAACATGTTAAGGCAGCAAGAATGAACTCAGCCCCATTCGTGTTCTTATGTGGTGACCAGAATTATTTTGTGATCATCAGAAATCACATTATTGGAACACTGGCTTTGTTACCTAGACCTAGCTGAGCAACAGAAAGTATCCAAAGTGTTCTCAATAGAGGAAGTTAGTGGGTGCATGGGATGAAGACTCTCCTAGACCAGGTGAATAAGAGTGAAGAACCCAGGAATTAGCCCCCCAGACAAGCCAAGAAGTCACTACTGTCCTTTGGCGGCAGGAACAGAGAGAAAAGTCTGTTTATTCTCTCAGTATGTTTTTGCATTTAAACTATGTGAGGGGAAGGCTGCATTAGTTTGATTTTTGTCTTCTTGCTCATACTCAGGGTAGTGTGTACTTGTATACTTTATTGTATGACGTGTTTATAACACTTTAATGTATTAGTCTGTTTAAGCTTCTCTAAAAACAGCAACAACTGAAACAAACAGAAACCAGTCAGTTGGATGTAGTGGCTTGTCATCCCAGCACTGAGATGGAAGCAGGTTTATCAAATACCCAAGTTCATTTTCAGCTACAGAGTGAGTTCAATGCCAAAACTACAAGATGGGCTAGGGAAATAGCTCGGTAGTGGGGTTATTGTCTAGCATGAGTGAGGCCTTGGGTTCAAACCCCAATACTGAACACAAAAAGTGTGATTAGTTTCACACAGTTCTAGAGGTTAGAAGTCTGCGATCAAGGTGCCTCCAGGGTGGTTTCCAGTGAGACATCTCTTCTTGGGTTGTAAATAGTTACCTTCCAAATCAGACTGGTTTTTCTCATCCAGCAAATGAAAAGAGGGAGAAATGTCTGGAGTTTGCTTCTCGTTTTTACAATCTTTTGACCTCCCTCAGACTCTATATATTAACCCTGTTTCCTAATGCACTGGGGAGTTAGACCTTTACCATGGGATGTTGAATGGTATGTGGTCAAGCCCACAACAGTGGTACATAACACATCCTCAGTACTTGGAGCACAGGATTGCATTGTCTGCATCCTGTTCCCATGACAACTTCCGCACATGCACTCAACACTTTCTATCATGAAGAAAACTGCCATAAAGGATACTCAACTTTACACCAAGTGGATTATTAAAGACCCCAGAGAACTTTATTCTCTTCACTCTAGATGTCTTTTAATTGACCTCTCTAAGCTTCAGGGGCCTTGGAGGAACAGCACGCATGTTTCTAAAGCGGAAGATGAGACAAGTTGTTGTGTAGCTTGACAGACAAGTGCCATATAGCAGAAATGTTGAGTGCACATTTACCAAGGAGTATTTGGGCCTTTGTGCTGAGCAATAGAGAGTGTATAATTTTGGAAATGAGTGTGTATTTATGGGGAGAAGTGGGAAAAATACATACTTGGAAGTGCAAAATAAAATTTCTGTTCTGTAGACCAAAGAAGTTAGTCTAGGTATAATGGAGCTTATGCATAAATTGTATTAGTGTATGAGTTTTTTTCAGATTTTTTATTTGAATTAGAAATAAGATTGTTTTACATGACAATCCCAGTTCCCTTCTCCCTCCCGTCCTCCCCTACCACCCCCCAACTAAAACCCTACCTATTACATACCCTTTCTTCTATTCTTCCCCTGACTCAACCTTTCTTCTCCTTCATGAGTGTATGAGTTTTTGTATGTATGTATTGTATACATTGTGTGAGTATGGTGTGTGTGTGGTATGCCTGTACTCTTCAGGATGTAAGTTCAGACAGGTAGTAGAATAAAGAAAGGCATTCCTGGGGCAGTTTAATATTGAAACTCAGGGGGACCCTGTAGAGCTATTCATACCTGGATTCTGGCCTGAAATGCTGTATGCTCCCCCACAAGTCCTGCAGGGTCTATTCTCATGGCTCTGCCTCCCATCAGCAAATTGCCTCACAGGCAGGCAGAATGGAATGAGAACTCTCTTCTCCCTTGCCATCAACACTCATTTGTTCCTTGAAGCAGTAGAGCAGTCATCTCTAAGGAAATTCCAGACATTTGAACACATTTATGATGATTAAGTGGTAGAAGGAGACAAAGGAAGGTGTGGGAAGGTGGGGATGAAGAGAAGAGGAGAGGAGAGGAGAGGAGAGGAGAGGAGAGGAGAGGAGAGGAGAGGAGAGGAGAGGAGAGCAGAACAGGGCAAAAGGAAAGGGGAAAAGAAGGGAAAGAAGTAGGCAGGTAGGACAGCAGGGGACCAAGCCTTCATGCTCAGGTCTCACTATGTAGCCCTTGCTGGGCTGAAACTCACAATGTAGACCAGGATGGCTTCAAAACCTTGGCCCCATTTTGTCCTCTTGGATGCTGGCATTAAAGGCATGTGTCTGCACAGTTCAGTTCAGGTTTTCTGATAGAAAGCAAATGTTTGCCATATACTTGGGGGAATTTTGAGCCCTAGGAGGAAGACAAGAGGGAGAATCTATTGATGGGAAATAGCCTGGGTGTGTTTGCAAAGATTCTCTGGGCTATTTGTTGAGAAATGCAAAAGCAGGCAACAGTGGGGAAAAGACTGAACATCACTCATTACCTTGCCAAATGTGCCACCTTGCATTTAACATTCCTTTCATTTTTTCCTGAGTTAGAGCCTTCCCCCCCCCAAGGCTCCATCCCGTCCTCATTTGAGAGCAGCCAAATTTCACAGCCCCTGGGCCTAAGATGCAGCTTCTCTGGCTTTTTTTTTCCCCCATGGCTTTTCCATCTGCTCCAACCATTGCAAATCCAATTTTGTATTTGGCATAGAGTAAATCAGTTTCAAGAAATATCTTGTCATCATCCAAATCAAACCGCCACATTCCAAACGCTCAGTGCCAGCTACAAATTGTCAGAAGGGGCTGAAGGAAGAAGGGTAGAGACCCTTCTCCAGACAGGGGGGTGAAAAACACTTATTGGAATGCAGCAAAGTCACTCTTTCGTAGTGTCTAAATCACTCAGATGAAGCTCAGATAGATTTTAAAAGCCTGGCCAATCTGTTCTGCTGTTAAACCTCTCTCCATCTAGCCTACCCTCTCTTCTTCTGTTCGGGAAACTTCTAACAGCAAGAGACACTTCTGACTGTGAGCAAATTTGTTTCTTCGGAGACTCTGAGAAAGTGAACCAATTTATGTCTAAGGAACCGAGCGGTTCCACAGCTCTGCTAGTGTCATGGAGACCAGATGGGCTCCTCAAAGCCCAGACATTTCAGGACTCCCCCTTCAGGAAGTAGCCCCAGGGCAGTCAAGGGCAGTCCAGGTCTCATCACTTCTAACTGTATTTGGTTACATATGTGTTACCACACATGTGACAGCTAAGCTCTGTTGTTTGGCTTTAGAATGATCACAGATTGTTTCCTGGCCTTGGAGCTAAGGTCCAGTGTTGAATCGTCATGCACACATCTGTGTGTGTCTATGACAGTGTTTCCAGAGAGGCTTAACTGAAGAGGAAAGACTCACTCTGAATGTGAGTGCTCCCATCCCCATCCTCTTATCCCCCCATCCCCCATCCCATCAAACCCTATCCCCCATCCTTCTATCACCCCACCCCCCATTTCCCTACCCCATGCCACCAATCTCCATCTCACCCATTCCCCATCCCACCCAACATGTGAGCTGGGCTCCTGGACTGAATAAAAAGGAGAAAGTAAGCTGAGCCCAAGCACCCATCTCTCTTCACTTCCTGACTGTGAATGCAATGCAAACCAGTTGCTTCGCTAACATGACTTCTCCTTCACCATAAGTTGTATTCCCTCAAACTAGTGGTCCTTACTTATCTATGGGAATTGCACTGTGAAACTGCAGAATCACATGTACGTTTTTAAAAATATACATACCATACATCCCTAGTGTAAGGATTAATTTATAAACCAGTCACATTAAAAGGTTACTTATCTTAACTACTAATAAGCTAGAACAAGCCTAACGATATACGGTAATGAAATATGAGTGTTTTTTTCTTTCAAGAAGATCTATCTGGGCTGGGAATGTGGCTATTTAGCATACTCATTCCCTGCCCATAAAATAACACCAAGTGTGTTTGCCTTGTGGCTCACGGGGAGCCCTTGAGGGACTCTCTTTGTCACATCCAAACCTCGTCATTGTGTTTTTCACCATTTTTAAGTGAAACAATGATTTCCTGAAGAGGAGCACGTTGGCACTGTGACAGTCAATCTGATAGCAGGCATGAGTGCTTGTGACTTATGGTCAGTCAGGTAGCGTCTGCAGCAGGGGGACACTGGACAGAGCCATCACTCATGTCCAGGCATGGCAGAGTGCTGGAGATGACAGGAGACTTCATCACGCTGCTTAGAATGACTTGTAGTATAAAACCCACAAACCGTGTTTGTCCGGGCCTTTCTGTGACACGTTCAGAGTGAAGTTGGTCACAGCGAATTGGGGGATTACTAAACAGAGAATGATCTGTTAGTGTTTGTTTCTAATGCCTTCACTACCCGCCACTGCTAATGCCTTTAAGTCCTGTTCCTTTCCCGCTTACAGAAGCCACTCAAGTCTCATCACGTTTAAGGCCCTGTTTCCAGAAATTGCAAGATGCACTTGCCACTTGGATGCCTCAGCTCATTTGAGATGATATAATAAAAGACCTCGGAACTTGATAGTTTGTAAACAAAAACAAATAAACAAAACACAACTCAGCTCAAGAGCTGAAAAACCCAAAAGCAAGTTTCTGACAGGTCCGTGCTTGGTTAGGACATCCTTGGGGTTCACAGATCTCTTCTCGATGGATATCCATGTGGTAGAAAGAGCAAGGGGTCTGTTTCACCACAGGGCCGGATCCCACTCACGAGGCTTCCACCTTTATGATCTAATCACCTCTTTAAAGTCACACCCTTTCTTGTTGTCCCAGTGATCGTGAGATACGAGTGTAGGAATGTTGATGAGGCAGCAATGTTTGGACCATACATATTCACTAAATACTGTGAAAGAATGAGTGGGAAAATGCCTGAGGCAGTGCAAATTAAGGTTTTTACTTCCTGCTAGACCTTAACTGTCCTCTAGTGCATCTGTAGTCACCTGTGTTTAAATGAAAGAATCTCACAGTTCATCTTTTTCCTTTATTTCATTGTGCAATTTTTAAATGTTGGCAACTATTTTTTTTCTTTTCCTGTGAGCACATATTACAGTGCAATTATCTAGCAGATCATCAATATACATTGAAGAAACAAACAAATAATAAATAACACTGGTTTTAGCAAAACCACGGTAGGGTGATGGAAGTGGACTGGGTGACAAGGGCTCAGATCAATTGAAAAAACCGGGAGATATCTAAAATTAATTTAAAGGACAAAAATCCTAAAAATAACTTCAGAGGACCTGTCAAGGTTTGATTCAGATACAGACAATGATCATCTCGGCATAGCCAAAGAGATCGACACCTGGTTCAGAGTGGGCAAGCAGGTTTTGGCAGTACCAATGAATGCCACAGGGGCCTTGGTGCCTTTGGGGTACCACTAGGCTCTGATCATAGATAGCTGAAGATGTGACAGAAGAAGACATTATGTCAGTTTCTCAGATGACCTGACAAGGGCGCCAAATCCTCTCCTGTTCAGAAATCCTTCCCTACTTGAGACTTTTGGGTAAAAGCTGTCTTTAGAATTCCACTTGACCCCTCCATATTTCGGTAGCTACCATCACGATTATTGGCTTTCCTGACCAAATTCCAGCAGCCAGCACAGCTGAGACGATGGGTGAGCATTTCCAATGAGGACCAGGAATACAATGATGGACTTGGGGTTCGTTCACGACTTTACTAACCGATTCTGTCAAGAAGTGCACCAAATGTCCTTTGAATGATAGACTCTGCACTACGTTCTTAGAGTATAAGATTAATCAAAATAAATTGGTCCTATCCTCTTGGAGCGTAGTCAAGGACCGTAGCATTGAACTTTGCACAACCGAGTAGCCAAAAACAACCCGGAGAGTCTGCCCAAACAAGGATATCACTGCCTAGGGAAAAAAATGAAACAACAATACCTTATCAAAAATATTCTTGGCCCAGGGACCTGTATTTCTAATGGTTCTGGTTGAGTAACCCAGGGCTACATACTAAAAAATGCCTTGGTAGACAGGCATCCAATTACAAAATAGAAGTCGGAGAGAGGAAGGCCAATGAACGCTCAAGACAAAGACAAAGAAACACAGTGGGCACTGAACATCTTTGCAGTGACTTACTCTAACCTCCCATTGTATGGATGTGACATCTCAATGTGTGGTGTTATTTATTCAGATCCATAAAACTGATGTAGTGAGGCTGAGATACATACTGTTCAAACCCTTTACATCACGAGTTTTCTGTCTCCTCTTCATCTTCTCAAGTCTGCAAAGACTGAGAGAGTCTAATGGGGGAATAGAGCGTGAGCTGCGGATTAGTCACACATTTCTATGAATGTAAACCATTGGAAACAGTCAATGAAGCAGCCTATAAGCATCTGTCCCCAGCTGATGGTTGCATCTCCCGTCCACGAAGCATCACTTTGAAGATGAGAACCATTACCGGTCCATGATGGGGATGTTCCATGGGTCTTGATACACATTTTTCTTGCTCCAAAAATATGCAAGTTATCTAAAAGAGTCAAAAGATGACAAGCCAGGACCTCTGCCAATCACCACTATGCCAGTGTACTGTCAAGGCCTTACCAAGGGATCCTGTGGCATACACATATCTGTGGCACAAACAGATTGTTTCTGTTGCTGCTCCTAGTCTGCCAATGGAGCAGGAACTTGGTTCAAAGGGTGGAAGCTGGCCGGAGTGGACCATGGAGTTTTCTGGAGGACTGGGAGGAAGCTAGAGGGACACACAAGAGGAAGAAAGAGGGGCCTAAGGACATGTATGGTTTGTTTGTTTGTTTGTTTGTTTGAGTAGGAGAAGGTGGAGAAGCGGGCTGGTGATCATTCCTCCATTGCTCCGTGGATTTCTCAGGCTTATCTCCATAATATTTACCTCCTGAGTTTCATTTTTTAAATAAAGCAATACATGGGTAGGGCATAAAAAGACTTCTGAATGGTCTTATCAGGGGGTAGAACTGCACCAGGTCATGCCAACCACTGCATTTGTCTTTGTACATTGAACGGTGGATGATCCGGACCTGAAAATGCTGGAGATGACCCTCTCGGCTAGTTCATAGCAATAGCTTCAAAGTCTAGAGTGTTATAAGCAAAGCAAGCAAGCAACAAACAACAAAAAATATCTATCTTTGTAGTCGGTAAAGTCACTGCGTTTTCCACATGGATTTTCTCTTTGTTCTCCCTCCCTCCCTCCCTCTCTTCTTCCTTCCCACCAATAAAGTCTCTCCCTTTATTCCCAACTTTCTCTCCTGCTTCTCAGAGGATAAAACTTTATAGGGAGGACTCCCCATTCCTACACAAAATAACACAAGCATTTTCATCAAATCTGTGTTTCCTCATCCCCTGCATCTAAGTAATATCAAGAGAGCTCCTGGCTCTCTTCACAAACCCTGTCTTAATCTACTTGTGGTACTTTCCTGAACTATTACCTAGCAAAATCAATAAAGAAAATGAGCTGATGCGGCTTTATACTCTGGTTGCTAGTTGGAGCTAATTTTTCCTTGGACACAGAATCATACCACTTAATCATTAGTATATGGATTTCTGTCCAGACCGTCATTAGGTTTCCTCACATACCAGCTATAAGAGACAAATATATCATTTATAAGATACACACATTACCTTTTTTTTTTGAAAATCAAAGTAAAATCGTTCATCTCAGAGTTAGCCAGTCTCCTCAAAGACTAACAACGGCATTTTGTTATATTCCTATGTGCATTCCAGAAGTCGTAGGCATTTTATGTTATAACAAAAACACTCGGGGCTTTCTACTTTATAACAAAAAGAGGTTTGTTTATCATATGGCTTTTGAGGCTGCGAATCCAAGATTAGGCAGTCCCATCATGTTCAGCCCCTGACCCAGGCCTTCTGGCAGTGTGACAACATAGTGGCTGCTGTCGCATAGCAGCGATGAGTGTAAGGAAGACCGACCTCATGACAGGACGGAAAGTGAGGTGGTGTGTAGGGGAGTCCCACTCGTTCTTTTATGACAGCCTTTTCCCTTCTGAATTAAATCAGTCCTCTGAAATCTACATTAATTTCTTCCAAGTGTGACCCTTCAACAGTCAAATCTTTTAATGGTGTCACCACCTCCCTGACATCCAGACTTTCAGCACATGGACCTTTGGAGTCATTCTCCAACCATACTGAAGCCATGATACGTTACATTATAAATGGAGCTTTCTCTCCTGCCCACCAGTTCCCAAATAAACACCCAGAGGCTTACTATTAATTACAATTGTTTGGCCAATGACTCAGGCATATTACTGACCAGATCTTACAATTAAATTAACCCATTTTTACTAATCTGCATATTGCTACGTGGCAGTGGCTGACCAGTATTGTACCTCCCTGACTCTGCCTTCTTTTTTTCCATATTTCTGTTTGGATTCTCCACCTAGCTATATCCTCTCCACCTAGCTATATCCTGCCTGACCATTGGCCAAATCAGCTTCTTTATTAACCAATAGTAAAAAGACATATTCACGACATACAGAGGGACACTGCACATCACCACATAAACGCTGTGATCAATGGGCTCAACTCAGTTTATCAGAAATGTTTCATCTTGCACACCCGAGTTTTCAATTCCCAATTACATTTTCTTTTCAAGTTGTATTCATTGCAATAAAAACTTCTTGACTAGAACACACAAAAGTGATCTAATATTGCTCTCCATCTCAGAGTGATATCAAGGTAGTTGTGGATAACAAATTGCCTAGGGCCTCTCTTCTTCACTTCTCTAGCTAGGGTTTTACCTCACAGATGGTGTTGTTCCTGGTCCCATAGGACTCTCCAGACTCTTCCTCTCCTCAATCTACACTGTGTCTCTCCTTTTTAAAAATGTGGTGTCCTTTTAAGGCTGATCTTCCATGAAATTGTGACTTCCTAGTAATTACACAGATCCCTATGTTCCAACTCAGCAATAAACAAATGCAGCTGGGGACAACCTTGGAGCCACCTGGTTTTGTAGGGCTGGGAACTAGGGTTGTTGGTTTTTTGTTTTGCTTCACTTTTCTTTCAACTTTTAAATGTGTATAAAATTAGAAAGAACAATTTTTGCAAGCTGACCTTAATGAGAAATTTAAATTTTCAGATCTGCAAATTAAGGTTTATTAGGATATATTTATTCTCACCCATTTAAATATCATCGATGTCGATGTCTGCTTTCATACAATAAGCCCCAAATGAGTTGCCACCAGAAATACTAATTACATCCAATGACCTAAGCATTTTTTTCTAAAAGGAAGTTAGTCAACCCCCGTTGAAGAGAGCTTTAGACATTATATTCTCATTTTACTTAATGCTTGGCTGCGCACAATGTTTCTAATGCTCATATCTCTCTTAGTGTTGCTCAACGAACGTCATTTTAAAGAAGAATTCAGCAAGGAGTGGAATTTATTTCTCAAGCCCCACAGTATATTGGCATATTCCCAGGATTCATTGCAGCCCCTCTCTCTTCAGGGCTATGGGTTGGGGCTAGATTGGATGCCCTCTCTGAGGGCAGAGTTCTCCTAAACTGTTCCTGCCATTTGCTGCTCTTTCATCTCCGACACTCCCAGTACACCACCTTAGTTTAAACCATCGTCATCTCTCTCTTGGACCATATGGTTGCTTCCCAGTTAGTTTTCCTCATTAGCTTTGGTGTTTCCATTTCACTTCGGTATGAATGCCAGATCTATCTAAACCACAGATTTGACTACAGCAGTCTTTTGTTTGAAAACATCCAATACTTGATAAATGGTGTGAGAATTTGGCTCCAGTTTTCAGGGGGACAGAAAGGTTTTCCATAGCTCCTGGCTCTCCCTGCGATCTCTTTCCTCCTGCCTTCTTTATATACTTAATATTGGATGGATGGTTGACAGTCTTTTTACTACTATTTACAGAAAGGGAAGAATTTTTCCTTCCCTCACCAGACACAATGAACTGTCAGTGTTATGTGTCAAACTCACAATAAGCATAATATTATAATAGTAATAATTGTATGGTTAGCATTTATTAAAACTTTTCTGACATGACAGAGCACTTGGAAGACTACTTGGCTTGTATTTTATTGTCAGTGTCCTAATTGAAACAGATAAATCTTAAGAGACAAATACTCTTTCTCTTTTGTGGATGAGTAAGTTGAATAGCAGGAAACAAATCACTTGCTGAGAGCTATAGGCCTGGTAAATGACACAGTCAGGAATGAATACAAGCTTTTGTGATGCCAAAATTCAAGCCCTACATCAACAATAAATACACCGCTTATGTCATCGCAGGCTGGAACTGTGTTTAACTGGTTTTCCCTTTTGTTGGGCATTGGGCAGGAAGCCCTGATTTGCAGTGTCTACCTGCTTATCAGAGTAAATATTCCAGCTACCACTAGTTTCAACCTGTAAATTTGTTTAGATCCAACTAAAAACCGATGTTCCATGGTGTATAATCACACAGAATCTCTCCCTCTCAATAATCATATGTGTGACCAACAGATACCAATAAAACACAAGCCAGGAAGTGAAGGGTTGGGAGTATGTATTACCTTTGCAATTAAAGTTAGTGTCTTTAATCTGATATCACTTAAAATTAACCTTACCATGAACATCAAAGAATTGACTTTCCAGAGGTCATAGATGAGCTACCTCCACCATACCGTTGTGCTGGGAGGAGGAAAACATAAATATATAAAGTGATTTCTACTATTAACAGTTACAAGATAAAGTGATAGCCTCCTGTGTTGAACATTTAGGAGATACAAAGAACAAAAGACTAAGAGTGACTTAAATTTTGAGAATACGCTTCGAGGATATGTGAGAGTCAGTTGAACAATGGATTTCTCTCATTTTCAAAAGGGATAAAGTCAAAACCTCTAATGCAAAGCAACTTTTAAGAAACCATTAGACATCTCCCTTGTTGATAGAGGGAGAGCGTCTCAGTGAGGTCAGAATGTGTTCTGAGTTATCCCTTGGAGGGAAAGACAGTCCAGCCGGATTGGGATGGGCCAGACACCAGAGGGGTTTTAGAAATGCAAGTTACAAGGTGGCTGTGAGACACTGCTTAGTGTGTCTGCTTAGTGGTGCTTCATCGTTTCTGGACATCTTCAAAGCTGAGACAGAACCTGATCTTTGCAGGTTAGAGCCTCTTTTATCACTAGAATTCTACCACATCCTCTAAGAAATGCAGTTTCTATCTTTTAAGCCACAGGCTATTAAAGTTCTTTTCCTGTCAAATCCAAGTCTACCGTGTTCTAACAGTGCCTAATTGAAAGCAGGTATGATCAGGCGCTGGGCATTATGGAAGACATTCTAATCATTTTCCTCTTCGCTTACAATCAGCATCCGTATGCCATTCAACACCCCCTCCATTTAGTTACGGTGCTGCTCAAGCTTAGCTGAGTTTGAGGGACTTGGAGAAACTGAGATGCACGGCACTCACATTTGCCTTACGTTGAGGAGTGGAATTTAATTTGAAAATCTCCGTCCCTGGCTAGCTGAAGACATGACTCCACTGTAGAAATCCACAAGTGACCACCATCCAGCGAAAGAAAACACACTGCTCATTTCATTTCCTGCTTCCAATCTAATCACAGGTGAAAAATACAACCCCTACTAGTCTCCGTAAACACACACAGGAGCGCCTAGTTTCTCAGTGATTGAATTTGTCAACATTGAAATAACGATGACAGCAGTGCAGGAAAAAAGGGACCTTCCTTGCCAATAAAGGAAGCACAAAGCAAATAAAAAGGGCATTTGTGAAATCAAATTTGTCAGTTTGTATTAGGAAGCTAAAACACACACAGACTTTTTTCACCCCTGAGTTGGTTATATTACCAAACCGTGAAAACCACATTTAAAAAATCTAAGTAGTACTCTTAACTGTTTTATTTATTCATATATTTTTATAAATATATTTTATATCATATGTATATTAAGAATATGGTTTAAGAGAACCTTTAAAATTCAATGAGATGATTTTTATTTAATGAAAATGAGTGTTTATAACTCACCTATGGTGAATAATCTGACTAGTGTATTCAGACTCAGAAAGAAAGGGAGCCCAAAAAACTAACACGGCACTTGTTTCTGAAACCTAGAACTGTTTCAAGTGTCTCAGCCCTCTCCTCTTCTGTCTCTCCAGTTGTGATATGAACATATATTACTTGTAAAATAAAAATGTAAAAATTAAAGCCTCTATTCCCAGAATCCGCAAGGCAAACACTATACCCAAAATAACAACAATCCCATCAGTTGACTCAGTAACATAAGAAACAGTAAAATAAATCACACTGCCATTCACAGTATCTGGGGTGTAGATACGGTTCAGAAGTTAAGAGGAACGGGGTCGGGGGAGGTGGTTATATGAGGTCTTGGGGATAGAAGACAATGGTGAGTTAATGCCCAATGTGACAAGCATGTGACTTGAGGTTTAGTTCCATAGGGGTTCTTAGCTATTGGGCTGGACCCAGTAATCAGAGATATATGTTAATGCTATTTAGAGTCATAATAGCCATTTGAGTCAGAGTAGTATTGAATATACAAGAGTCAGTGTCCTGGAAAAGGATGAGGATTCTATAACAGGATGCAGGCAGAGTGGAGAGAGGGCGGTCACACTAGCAGAGGAATGATGAGCAAGTTCAAGAAACGGAAACTTACCTGACTAATTTAAATAGCAGAGCAAGGGAAGATTCTCCTGGGATGCCAGGCTACTGGGGAAAATGTGGAGGTGGTAAGGATGCTTTGATGACACAACTCTATCTCGCTGTTAATTCTAGAAACTCGCCACCCCTCGCCTCCGCTTCTCTTTGTATACCTGCTCCAGAACTTACCTTGCAAACAACTTGGCTTTGTACATTCTTTTCAACTCTTTCAAGACCTGGTCTTGCTTTTGACTGTATGTATTCTAGTCCATGTATTTTCAACACAACCCCCTTTCTAAGTTGAACTCATTTTTTTTCAACTTTGCATATTTCCAAGAGAAAATTTTTCATGTCTAATTGTGTGGTGTGTGTGTGTGTGTGTGTGTGTGTGTGTGTGTGTGTGTGTGTGTGTGTGTTTTCATTGGGTGCTGTCATGCATGTGACATGAAACACATGTGAAGGTCCTAGGACAGTCTTGGATGTCACTCACAGGTTTTCTTTTCTTTTCACAGCTGTAAATACCAGGCAAACTGGTCCACAAGCTTCTGGGATTATTCCTGTCTCCATCTCCCATTCCTTTGTGGGAGTGCTAGGATCCCAGACATATACTATCATGCTTGAAGTTTTTACATGTGTTCTCGGGGATCTGAATCAAGGTCTTCATGCTTGAGTGGTGAATGTTTTTTCCAGTGACCTATCTCTCCAGCCCTTTCGTGTGCCCAATCTCCTTCTAATCACGGCTAAATGTGACAGTGAAGAGGGCTCAGAATGGCTAAGACCAATTCCTCAACAAAAGAGGTAGTGGGAAGGTATAAGAACTCTCCCAAGACATTTTTTGGGCAAAGGAAGGTTTCTTGGGATAGTTGATTCTAAACAATGGGTGTCAGGGGTCCTGTGGCTCTAGGGCCAACTCTTTGCTGTAGTTAGCAAAGCAGAGCAGACACACCATATGGAAGTTAAAATTTACAATTATAAATCGCAATACCTTCTTCCCTTCCCCACTGTTAAATGCATGCAGGAAGGAAACACTCAAAAACATGTCTACCTCATGGAGGCGGTTAGCAATCCTTTGTCTTCTAAGCCTAGCTTGCTTTTATCCTCTCATTCCTGAGTCTTCTCCCCATCGCATACTACCCTTTGCCTTTTCTGGAGAAAAGGGGGGCTATGTATTGAAATAACATTGAATCAATACACACTGATTTCTCCCCAGTCATTGAAGTTTCAAACTTAAAGAAAATTGAAAAAAAAAAAAAGGAGTAACAAGTTTACTTGATCTGGATTCATAAGTTAACCTTGAGCTGCATCCAACTTATTTTTCCTTCTGAATGATGTGTGAACCTCAAAATCATTAGCATGCATCTCCTAGGAATAAAGGATTTCTCCAGTAAAACTCAAACAAGATGGTCACCCCCAGTTGACTTGATGGTTTAACTGCTGCTTAGTATCAGGCAGTCCGCATAGAGTTATCCCCAATGGTTCCAGCAATCACTTTTAGAGCCACGTCTATGCCCAGCAACCCTATTCAGCATCCAGTCTTGGATTATATGATACATTGTATTGGCATGTCTGTTTTGTTTCCTTTAATGTACATGACTTTTCCCACTCTAGTTTTCCTCTTATGAGACTGGCAATTTTGAAGAGTACAGGCAAGTTGGACTCTCAATTTGTGCATGCTAGTGATTTGATTTGATCCAAGTTGAACTTTTTTTTCCCAGAGGGCAGGGACAGAAATATTTGAAATGTGATGCCGTGTGTCTATGTCCATGTATTAGGTCAGGATGCAATTAATGTCCTTTTGTAACATTATTATTGACACTGGCTAATTATTGGGCTCAATTTATCTGTTAGTTTCATCCATAAATATTATGGATATTTAGTGATAAGTTGCCTTCTGTCAAGGAGAAATAGGGATTTAATGGTGTTCAATAAAGCTGTTGTTCAATACTGTGGAGCTCACAGATTCCCCGAAGCGCAGGCTCTATGGAAATTTTTGAAATATTACTTTATTGGGACTAGAAAGGCAATAAAATGTACTACTTAGGTTTGAACCCCAGACTCATGACTTCTCACCTGCATGACTTGAAGGTGTCATTGATATTCACCAACCTTTATTCTTCCTCTATAAAATATGGCTAACCATTAGCCTACTTTCAGTTATTATATAAGTTAAATAAAATGATGAATTTATTGTGCTTGACACAGTGTCTGAGAGTTAGTTTGCAATAAACACTGGCATTTTCCTAAATGCCAGACCCCTTGATAAGCAAAGAAAAGCACTGTGAGTCACAGCACACTGGTTACCTAGGATTGTGGGTGTGCATGGATGTTTCTGGGACTGTTGTTTAACAGGTTCCCATACCTTAGAACCATTAATGCCATGTTAGAGGCACCATTCTGACCTTAACATCCTGCATGTAGGTTCCAACGCCTGCCAAAATGGGAGCAAAAACCTAGCCCATAGTTGCAGGAAAGTTCCTAAATACTTAACCTTGCTTGTTGGCTTCTGCAGATCTGCTTCTTGCAGAGGTGTGATAGGGATGTGTTTTCTTGTACAAAAAGGAAAAAGTGGCCGTAAGGCACAGGGATGCATGGTTTGGGTGAGTTCCATAAATACTTGCTTTTATTTGGCTTTAAGAATACCCATGTGGTGGTCTCTGGTAGGTTTATCTCACAACATTCTGGAAGTGCAGGAATTGTCCCCAGAGACCCAGACTCCAGGACACTGGGGGTCTTGGATCTCCTCTGAGGTGATAGCATGGAAAATAAACAGTTTCTAGGGGGGTTGTGCCAACTGAGACATCCCAGGTCCCCAAGAACTTCCCAGAAGGAAGCCCTAGAACCCTCTTTAGATCTTGGTCATCACGCCCAAATCTGAATTGCTCCAGCACCCTAACTACACATAGGAAATAAATCAAGTGGCCAAGGGGAGATGCTAAAGAGGAGACAAATGGAGGGGGGGTTCTTGCCCTGTGAAAGACTCATCTTCCTTGCTGCTATCAAAAGACAAATGGTCACTAACCCCCACCAAGCCACCCACCTATGAGAATCCAGAACTGTTGAGTTACTCAGGCCCTCAATTAGACAATCTCATCAAAAATAGTGTGTCCAGATGCACCAATTGTGTGCAAGTGAACCCCATAGAAGGAAGAAAAGCCCTGGAAGGAACCCACACCCGAGGAAGCACCCCCAGAGAACATAGAGAAATGCACTTTACAAAGATAAAACCTACGGCTCTATTGTCAGTATTTCTATAAGTTCTTCTGTAAGTATCTATAAGTATTAGTTAGTTTTTATAGACACCTTCTCTAGACAGCCTGGGTGGTCACCAAGAAACACTCCCAAGAGTTGATTCCTAGGTTTGGATACCAGTCTTCCTGAGGTCTGATATTGGCCCTTCTTCATGGCCAAAGTTTCACAAAATCTTGCAAAGGTCCTAGATGTTAATTGGCAACTATAATGTTTCTATAGGTCACAAAGCTCAGGACAGATAGAAAAGATGAATAGGAAATGGATGGAAACTTTAAATATGTCTTTGAAGCCGTCAAAAATTGATCCAACCTCTTACCATTTGCCCTCCAAGGGGCCAGGTGCACCCCATATTAGGAGTGTTTCTCCCAGTTGATATTATGTTTGGGGGGCCTCTCCTTCTCCTCCCTAAGTAAGAGATGTTTGTAAGCCAGAAATCACTTGTTCCTCAATCCTTACAGGCTCTTCAACAAGCCCATAGGACTGACTAATTATCAGACAGTTCAAGAGGCCATGCTCTTGCCCCTGTCTGAATTTGCCCACAAGTTCCAGCCTGGCAACCTTATGTGGGTAAAGAGAATCCCAACCGAGAACCTGAAACCAATGTGTAAAGGTCTTTATCCTTTTGTCCTCATCACTCTTACAACAATGAAGGTTGTCAGCATCACCCTGTGGATCTACCAAACACAGCTGAAGGAGGCTACAAAGGACAACAATGGATGGGTTGTTCACAGGTCATCTGACCGGCTAAGAATAAGACTGACATGGCCCTGTCTATGACCAGCATTGTCCTATTTTATCTTCCTTGTCTCCCCAGGGCAAAGACCCCAAACCCCCATATTACGGAATTAATCAAACAATAAGCTCTGCTTCCAATCCTGACAACTGTAAATGGAACCAGCTCACCCTGGGAGACCACCGAGGAAAGGTTAGCTTAGATAACTTCTATTGCTATTATTTGTGAATCTGCCATTGTGCATTTATATTTTCAGCAAGTAATTTTTAAGGGTTACAAGGCTAGAGACCCATAGTGTAACATCATTATAGAACTGGAGACAGCTGCTGGTATTTCTTGGAGACCAGACCTGCTCTGAAGGTAAATCCGTCATTCCTCTCCCTTGGGTTTCGGTAGTGTGAAAACATGGGTCCACAGACTCTCACGTGCCCTTATTTGCCTGCACAGTCTTGAAATTAGATTAGTCACCTTGATTGCTGGTGGTCAAGATTTCAATTTGCTTCAAACTCAGTAAGTACAGATTTGAGTTTAAAATTTCTCCCCATGTTTTCTCCAAATGAGCAAGAGTCTCTGAAAAGTGAAGTTATTGTTATTTTTAATTCCCCCATGGGTGCCAAGAGCCTTCAATGAACATCTGGATGATGGGGCAGGCAGACCACCTTCTGTAGAGGCAGAATGGTATTCAGAGGCACACGTATCATTTTGGAGCTAGAACTGCATTTCCCTACAGTATGTTTTATTTTCCCCAGGGAAGATGGAGGCATTAGCTGTACTTGGTTGAGCAGACAAAAAGTCCCAGATTTTATGACAAAATAAAATGTATTCCTTGAGTATTTTGCTATAAGAAGGTGACTCTCCATCTTAGATGCATGATGGCTACCGGAAGGATTGCAGCTCCTCATTGTATCATAAGGACATTGCACAGACTCAGCTCTCCCAAAATGCTGATGGAACAACCTCAGGATTACTACCAGAATCAATAACTTGACTCCACAGAGGGGGACTAAATAGTTCAAGACATGACTAGGCAGCACCCCCCCCCCCCCAACAGCACATTTGAAGCCGGGCTGGATCTTTGAATGAAAGTCTTCATTTCTGTTTAAGTAGGTTTTTTGGGTTTTTTTTTCCCACAGTATGTCTGCCCTTCCAACAAAACCAGAATTACATATTTTCTTTCTGAGCTAAAGATGAATAGTTCACAATTCCACATAAAACCTTGACTCCCGTTGACACATCAGCTTGGCCATCAGAGGATTGTTCTGACTCAACATTTACCCTCAAAGTCTTCTTCCTAATTTCTGGTCCAGAGATTTCCTGTATTGTGTGTAATGAACTGACTCTCCTGATTTCCATTAGCCCTTCTGAATGTGCTTCCTTTCTACCCTGTGGGACTTTTATCTTTGTGCCAAAAAGCAGCTCCATCTTCAACTCACACCCTTAGTTTGGCCTTTGCTCTAGTGACCCCCTGCCACAGACTCACTTGACGTGAAAGGAAGGAAAGGTACCTGCTCTCATAGGTGTCTCATTCTTGCCTGAGGTGAGACAATTCTTTTGAATCACAGCATTTTAGAGCTCTAGTTTGAAGAGCATTTCTAAATGATCAACTCCTCCCACAAGCACACCCTTCTGCTTGAGGACTGTGCCACAAATTCTTCTGAAAACTAACCCAAAAAATTAGTGACAAACTGGAAGACAAATGTCACACAATTTCAATTTTATGTGTAACCTAGAAATGATGAACTTACGGGAACAGAGAGCAGAATTGTGGCTATTAGGCTTCAATGTGGGTTTTTAACAATGGGGAAACGATTGGTTTAAGGATATAAAACTGCAGTTGGACAAGAGGCATGGACTCTGTGATGTCTTGAGGTCTACTGAGAGCATGATAAATATGGTTGATAACCATATGCTGTATTTTAAAAGTTGTGAGATAGTATACTTTAAGTGTTCTCAAAACAAAAATGATGAATATGTGTGATATAACATGTTAATTGGTTTAATTTAGCCATGCCATTGTGAACATACTGTATTGTGTATCATAGTTGTGCATGACTTTATTTATGATCTAAATAAATGAATGAAAAAAAAAAGAAGGGACTTTGAGAGCCCATCCCATGTGAAGGGATGCTCTCATCCGGGACACATGGGGGAGAGCCTAGGCCTGGCCCAGGATGATGTTATGGAATTTGGGGAGCTCCCGTGGAGGGCTCTACCCTCTATGGGGAGTGAAGGGGGGTAGGGGATTGTGGGGGGGGGGGAGAGGGAGAAGGGATTGACATGTGAAATTATAATTTGTAAAAATTAAATAAAAAATTAACAAAAAAACTAACCCAGAATATAATCACCTCTGAAATTACAACCTTCTTGGGTTCAGAGTAAGACTATGAGGCTCAGAGATGGTACACACTCCAGGGTTCTTAACTGACAGAGGCAGAGCTGGGTTCTATGTGCACCTGCCTTCATTGGCTGTGGTCTACCCATGAGTCCGCACTGCTTTTGAAACCACCCCAAGTCTTCAACTTCCATGAATTCAAATTTCAGACTCTGTTACGGAAAAAGGGATGTGTTGGAGTGTCTATTGTGCTTCCACAGTCCTCTGGGATCTTTGGTTTAAGTCCTGTGCATCAGCCATGGAAAGTCTGCAAGAAACAGGAGCACCAGGGGAACTCCCCTCTCATCTCTAGAATGGATAAACTTAGGAAAGAGTCTCTGCTTTTGATGTCAGAGGGAAAAGACTCCAAACCTTTGTTACCATGAGTAAAGATGAGTACAGTCCACAGCCACTAACGGGTTTATCTTTCTAAGAAATGCTAATGCTGCCATTGCCATGGCTGCTGGTGGTTCTTCAGTGGAGGAGGAGGAGCACAAACATGATGACAAATAAATTCAAGAATTTCAGAGGCCAAGGGAGGGAGATTATATGCATAAGGCCAGCCTATGCTATCTAACAAAACATTGTATAAAAAAGAAAGAGGACAGTGGGAGGGGAGCGGGAAGGGAAGAAGAGAGACGAGCATTCCGCATGGATCAGGCATTATGACAGCACTCTTCACAGCAGACTTTTAAAGCTTCCGGTAATGTTGCAATAGAACGTGACGATTCTCCTTGTATCTATGAGAAAACCGAGTCTCAGACAGATGCATTTTCCAAAGCAAGAAAGAGACAGGACTGCGATTATTTCTGGGGAAATTCATTCTCTTGCAGCCGTAGCTGTATGATGCTCTAACACTCAATTACTTTGGATTCATGACTGTCTGTGACAGAGCAAGCTCATGTTACCTTTCATGTATGGATTTTAACAACTGCAAAGATCAGCCTGCTGACATGAAGCTTCATTATTAATAACCAAACTAGAGGCGAGGATTCCGGGTCCTGCCTCTTCCAGCAACAGGAGTTATCTCTGCTGTGCCACTTTCTCGAGGGTACTGAAGAATTGTGATTGCATCCATTATATCACAATTATTCAATAACCTCAACACAGGAGGGAAATGTCAGTCAAACTTACTCTCCTTGAATTACTTGTCTGTCCCGGTTACCTCAGCCTAGTCCATCCATCTTCTATTCTCCAGGGGCGTTCATGGGACAGCCACTGAGGAGAGCGGGCGGCTCAGCTGATTGGCATGGGGCTGTGTGCAGAAAGTAGGGGAAGCTTTTGGGTGGAATTATTGGAGTCTGCCAGCTTTGCTGAGGAAGGATCTGAATGAAAATTGCCTTTAAAGAATACTAAAAAGGGAGGATAACAATAGATCAAAGCCAGTCCCCCAAAGAGAGAACACTTTATTTATAGCTTCCACCTTAAATCAAAACAATCCGGTGAGCAGAGATTTGCCCATGCACACACACGCCACAAAACCCAGATGCCTCTCAGTTGCTATTATTCTAATACAATATCAGTGCCCAAGGCGAGCAGCATTCTGTACTCCACAGGGCAGAGCCTGTCCAAATTTACAATTAAATGGGACCAACACAGCTGATCTTCCCAAAGCTTGCTTCCTTTCAGCTGGGGCTTCTCTTTGGATGTTGGGTCATAATGCTGGCTAGGCCCCAAACTGATGGAGCTTACTGTATCATTTCCTGGTGGGCCCAGGGATATTGTGTTCCATTAAAGCAACGGAATTTCACCCAAGGTGATTTGTCTCCCAGGAGATCCTTGGCAGTATTTGGAGACATATTGATTGTCATGTGTACATGTTTGTGTGTGTATTGGGGGTTGTTGTTTACTGTCATCTAAAGAGCAGCGTTCAGAGCTTTTGCAAATATTTTTACAATGTACAGGCCCAGTCCTGGCTTCCAGATAATTATCGATCTCAAAAGGTCAATAATGTGGGGCTTAGCGTGCTGAGTTAGAGGCCAGCAGATTGAGAGTTTCTTCTAGTGCTGGGAGAATAAAGTCCCCTACGAGGGGCTATAGGATACACTTGTCAACAGAAGAGCTTACCTCTCAAAATTATGTGTGGGAGAGCAGTTCATTAAACCCAAGAGGAAATACAGAACAGTGCAAGGAGATCAAAGAACAGTTAGGCAGACACAGGATGGACAATGATGGACCCTAGTATGTAACATCATGGAGATGTGTGAAAGAAATAGCTGAGTGGGTTTGCAGCAGGATTCGCTCTTGTTCTACTCTGTCTTCAATGTTATTGTTCACTGCGATGTAAAATGTAGAGGAGACGGTGTCTTTCTGCTGTTTATGATGAGGACTTCTGTGAGGAGCCGCACTCACATTCGCTATTACAAGATGGCGCTGACATCCGCTGCCGGATCAAGTAAACAACGTTGGTGCGCATGTGCCCAGTGTTTTTCCACTTGCCTACTCTTGCGTCATATAGGGTGATGAGTCATCCACCTATCCCAGCTGTACACGCACTGCTCGGAGCTTATGAACCTTTATAAGGGGACAGGATTCTTCGCTTGGGGTCTCCCTAATTGGAAGCTGATCATCTGTCTCTCAAGATGCATTAAAGCTTTACTGCAGAAGGATCCGAGTGTCCTGTGTCATTCTTGCTGGCGAGACGATCGTGCGGGACAGACTTCTTTTTTAAAAAGATCTTTATTATTTTTGAGGATTTCATATATGCATATTTTATTTATGTCATTTGCCTTCCCTTCAAGCCCCCTGTGTCTTCTACTCCCTCCCAGATTCTTGGCCTCTTTTTCTTTAGTTATGAATGTATAACATATCTGAATTTGTAAATACGACATGATGCATCCATTTCGTGTTACTTGTATGTTTATGTTTTAGGACTCGCAACTTGGGACTGGGTGACCAATTAGGAGGTTTCATCCCTGGATAGGATTGTTCTCCCTCTCTCAGAAGTCATGCAGGGGTGAGGCGTTGTGAGATGTCTCCCATCCAGACTGGCATGCCAGTTGACATTATCATTGTGTAGGTCTTCTTTAGGTCGCCATGTTGTTGAGGTATCACAGGTGCCGCTTCCTTGTACTATTTAGAGGACTCAATCTTGCAACAGATGTTCTGATCCTTTGGCTCTTACAATCTTTATGACCTTTTCTGTTATGTTGCTTGAGCCTTAGATGTAGGGGTTGTGTTGTCGATTTATCTATGGTGACTGGACACCTTATAGTCAAATGTTCTCTGCTTTCTAACCAGTTGTGTATTTCTGTAGTAACCTCTGTCTGCTGCAAAAAGATGTTTCTTTGATGAAGGGTAAGAGCCATGCTTACCTGTGTGTATAAGGATGAGTAATTAGAATGAAATTAGAGTTATACTGGCTTAGGAAAGCAGCAGATTCTCTTCTAGAGTCCATAACCTCACCAGCTATTTTTACAGTAGTGGTTGGATAGCTTTACGACACTAGGCATGAATTCTTCCTGATAGAGTGGACCTGCAGAACATTTAGAAAGCTGTTTGTTAACCTTAAGATACAAGTGCCAATACTGCGCCTTTGGCAATATCTTGCCATTCTGGTCTCTGTGGGTGTTCTTGGGTATCCCAAATGGGTAGAACTATTGATTACCTTTCTCTCTTGGCAGCTTGCCTAGCACCTTCCAAGATTATGAGAGCTAATCCTCAGAGAGCAGGCTTCCAGGTCAGCTCCAGCTTACTTCCTCCAAGTCCTTTGTCTGAAGTGTATGTATGGTCTTCAGCCAAGGGGCTTTGCCTCCAGACATGGTGTCTTTTGGAGATCTAGTAAAGAGAAAGGACGTTTATCATTTTATGATTTTCATGGCGATTTAGAATATTTTGGGCTGGAGTCTCAAGCAAGTGACCAATGGGTGAATTAAGAAAAAGATGGTTAATCTTTCGTTTGGCTAACCCAATGTTTACTAATGAAGGGACTCAGGAAGGAAGACAAGAGGGAGGGGAGATGAGGATATCTGAGTGTTTATGTGTGGAGATCATATTTCTCACCTCACATTCCCCCTCCCATTACACTAGATGTCTGCATTTTCGCTCTTACTTCCTGGATTAGATTTGTGCATTACATTCTAGAGGTTTTAGCATGAGAGAAGTTCCTAAAACTACACTCTGGCTGGTACGGTCCGTTAAACACGAGTGGTTAACTGGCTTGTGATGGGAGATACAGGAAACCAGCCTAACTGCTTTATGACCACACTTTAAATAGAGGGCCATTAGATGAGTTCTGGAGGTAAAGGAAGGCACGAGCATCATCCAACTTGGTGGTAATTTCCTGTTAGAGCCATCCAGGGAGCCTTGGAAATCTCCCCAGAGAGTCGGAATTAATTGGGCATATGTATTTTTAAACGCTCCCAGATGACTTTAGGTGCATCCAAGAACGAGGTCCTCTCATCGAGTCTATCTTCCTCACTCTCAGTAGAGAAAAATGAATCTCTGAGAAAATGAAAGTTCACTCAAAGTGTATTTTCTAACTGTGTTTTTAATGCTGGCTTTGAAGTCTCTCTAATTAAGACTCCATATGCATTGGGAAATATAAGAGGGAAACCCAAGAGCTGTGGAGAAGGACCGTTTCCAACTTTTGTTGGCAGGAAGACTGGCTGGCAGTTTCTGGGGCTAGCCAGGCACTCTTGGGTCTTGCAGCCAAGTAGCTGCAGTGAGCTCTCCAGTGCACACAAACCTCCTGGGTCTATAGTAAGAGGCTTGGGATGCTGCCTTGACTTGAGAAAACACCACCTCCTCCTCGCTTTGTTTGAATCCAATATTTTGCACATCTGTAGCATGCAAGACATGATAGAACTGTACTTTAGAAGGATGTGAAAATTTCTGCTCTTATTGAAAACACTAAAATTTAATCTGTAATCATCAGTGGAATTAACAGTCAAACTGAGTTCTCTTTGAGGAAGATGATGACCAGTGATGGGTGGTGTGGGTACTGTGGTTACCCCACTATCATACTAGAATAGAGGCAGGAGCTGAGCACGACCAACTGCTGGCCTCATAAAAAAGTTGCAGAAGACAACATCTCATGGATCGAATCTCACGTTCAAAGTTGGGCATTGGGCCTTATGCCTATATCTCAGGACTCAGGAGGCTGAGTCAAGAGAATTGCCATGAGTTCAAGGCCAGATTAAGATGCATAGTTGTAGATGGAAGTTTCTGTCACACCCACTCCTGTAGTCGTTCAGTCCCAAATAAACACACAGGCTTATATTAATTATAAACTGTTTGGCCGGTGGCTTAGGCTTCTTATTCGCTAGCTCTCTCTTAATTATTAGCACACTTCTATTGATCTGTGTATCTCTATATGTTGTTGGCTTACGGTGATGCCCAGACCTCTTGCTCCCTCAGCAGCTACACGGTGTCCCCTTGACCCTACCTATGCCCTTTCTCTGTCCCTGACCGGATTTCCTGCCTGGCTAAATCCTGCCTGCCCATTGGCTGAAACACCTTTATTCATCAACCAATAAGAGAAACATATATTCACAGAATACGGAAGAACATCCCCCATCACATAGTGAATTCCACACCAGTCGGGGTCTCATTTCAGAATGAGAAACTGAGGTTCCGAGGCTGGGGAGCTTCCTTAAAATAGCACATGACCAGGAGAAGTCTCAGGGAACTTCTAAGTCAGTACTTTACTCCAGATGAACATGCATACCTCCATGCTTCAGGCACCTGTTTGTGTCTAGAGTACGAGCATTGTTTCCCTGAATTGAGTGGAGTTTGTGGCATTCAACTAAGAAATGGTGTTCTTCTCCAATTTTCCTTCAGACACACCCCCGCCCCCAGTTTTAAGAGTGTGGCAACCAGACCAGGAGGCTTTTTGAACCTGTTTATTCACTTGCTGTTACACTAGTCCCACTTTGCGATGCTAAAATGGTCAAAATTATATATTTGACGCAGGTCAGTGTTTCTCCCACCCCCGTTCAGGTGAGATGCACGCTTCCTGGATCTGCAAAGCCGTCGGAGTAGCCATGTTTCATTTGGCATCCTCACTCGCTTCTCGTTTCTCCCACTTGCTCTTTCTTCCCCCCTCCCCCACACTCCAGGCTGAGTCTCCTGTCTTCAGCATGAGCTCAAGGAGAAAACTGAGAAATTAAAGTCTAAAAATGGCTTTCCATGATGGATGCTGTCAGATACCGCATCTGCTCTCTCTCCGCGCGGCAGGCACCCAAATGCTGCATCGCTGCTTAGTGGCAACGGCGGGTTCTTTGGAGGCAACCTTAGGTCTGATAGTACTCACGGCTACATCAAGAAGATACGGAATAAAAACAGCGAAAGGGAGAGACAGGTGAGACGAGAAAGACAAAAGGCAGGAGGAGCAGCTCAAACGCCAAAGGATCTGTCCGCACATGGTCACACAGGACATGATTGGTTTCCAGCAACAAGTTGTGGCACCATGGGTGACGCGTGGCCAACATGACAGGCTCAGGAGAGATGAAACTTTCAGGGCTTCCGTTGGGGGCTGATGTATAGGCAGATGCACCCTTGCCTATACCAAAATTCCAGATTCCCAAATGGAAATGTGGGTATCAGACATCATGTATAGTGTTTATATAAATAGTTTTAAAAAGAGACCCCATTCTTACCGGTTCCGGGGACGGTGGGAGCACATCTCATTCCAGGACAGTCACTGACGGCAGTCAGTGGCCAAGCGTGTAAGGCAGTCCTTCAAAGCGTAGCAGCCACTGCTCTTCCGTGGACTCTCTGCGCATAGCCTCACCCATTCAAGGCCTCTCTCATACTGCATTGTTGCCCACGATGCGATTAAATAGACTCATCAGGTCCAGCCCCCAGTGAATGCCTCTGGAAAAGCACCTATGGGAATCCTCAGCCCAGGAAGGCAGTCTGGAGTGTATACCTTGTGTGGTCATCTTCTTTCTTCTATAGTACGTGTGTCTATCCTCTGTCCATGCTCACCCACATTCCAGAACTCTCTGTTATATATGCTAGCTCTGTGGGAAGTTCCATCAGCTCTCTGTTACCAGACATAAGACCCTGGTTCACATTCAGAAATATCCCATCATATCTCCTGAGGATTTTCCTCAAAACTCTGGTCCCTTGATCATCTTGAGGCCACCAAGTTCCTTTTTATGGCTTGGAAAAGAAGAACAATGTTTTTCTATGTTCTCTAGGAAATCAACAATGCTCCAGAAAGAAACCCCAGACAAGTCCCTAGGCTTCTCTTAGGGATATCCTTGGGGTAAGGGATGTGATAATGTGTTCTGGATGGGCTTTTTCCATTGTTCAACATGGGAATTGTTGATAAACCTAGACGCTCTTTTCTCAATTTTTCAATACTTACCTTTTATTATTCAGAATTCTGGGCTTCTGCCAAAATTATAAGACAAAGACATTCCATTTAGTATCAGGCCATATAACTCTCAGTTCAGATATAGTTGCCTTGAGAGATTCATGTGATAGAACCTTTTAAAAAAGAAATATTTTTAAAATTAAAATTACGTCATTTCCCCCCTTTCTCGTTTCTCAGATCTTTCTCATATACCACACCGCCCCGTGACACTCCCTCTCAAACTCATGGCTTCTTTTTCTTTAATTGTTACTGTTACACACACACACACACACACACACACACACACACACACACACACACACACACACCTCTAGTTGCTTCTCTCCATCTATCAAACCTTCTTGTAATGTGAGACCTAGTCCTCAGAGAGGGGGCTTTCAAGCCACAGGCAGCTCCTTTCCTGTAGGTCTTGTGTCCAAAGTAAATGGTGTCTTTGCAAAAGGGACTGACCTTCAACCTCTGGGAGGTAACCAGGGGGGGGAAACCCAATAGTCTGTATTGTTGTTTCGGGAGGGGTCTCTTGAACTTTCCTGACCAACAACTGGAATAGGCTCTCTCATGTTTGATATTTAGGGATTTTGTCAGACAGTTTATGACTGTTGAGTGGAACACTGTCAGCCCAATTGCATAACTTCATCTAAACTATATATAGAGAGACTTACATGGATTATATGTAATTTTAGGCAAATAGATGATAGTATAATTTCTTAGTGACCTTTTCAGACATCTTTAATTTTATTTTTTACTCCTGTTTTTTTTTTTCTGTATTGACCTTTGCTCTTCATCTCCAATTAAATTGCTGATTCTACACATTTTTTCCCTTCAAATCACTTGCATCCTGCTATTTCCCTCTCTACTGTTCCTCCCCTGAAGTCCCTTCTGACTGATTTCTGTGGTTATTCCAAGTTATGTACAGACATCTAAAGTTTTGCACTAGGAACCAGAGATGACAAAGAACTTTCAGCATCTGTCTTTCTGCATCTGTCTTACCTCACTCAACATAATATTGTATATAGTTCCATACAGTCTCCTGCAAACTTCATTTTTCTTTACAGGTGAGTGGTATTTCAGGGTGACATGGGGACATAGGTGCTGGGAGCAGAATGCTTGCCTGCTTTGATTGTGAGTCTTTAACAGCTGAGCTGTCTCTCCACCCTCATGTGATGAAATCTTGGCTCACAGTTTGTCAGTAGTAAAGCAGTGAAATCTTTAACCTGTGGGGTCCAGCAGAGGACAATTCAGTCATAGAGGTGGGATCAATGCTTTCTCATGGCAATGGATCGGTCTTGTGACTGTATTAATTGTTGCAAAAACAGCCCTGTCTTGTTGTTGGATTCTTCTATGATCCGCACGCTTCTTTTCTGTTTCTCCTTCGAGCTGTCAGAGACCTTATCCAAGGCACTGGCACCAAGCTGTTTGGGTAATCCAACAGCTGGAATTAAGAGTAAAGAAATCTCTTCATTTCAAAAAGTACTTAGACTCGTGTACACAAAATGAACTCAATACTAATTTCCATATTTGTAAGGACTTACTCCTTTCTCAGTTTGCCCAGCCATCCATGGACCTTCTGTAGCTCCCGTTTATATTCTATTTTTTTTCAATCTCCAGAGATTTGTTTCCACCTATATTGGGTCTTGTTTTTACCTGGTTAACAGCTGCTGCCATTCACTCATGTCCATGTTCCCCAGGCTAGCTCACAAAAGCCTTCCTTTACCTTTTTTGGCTGTTCCCGGCTTGTCTCTAAAACTCTTGCTTGCTCAGTACTGAACTCTTTTGTTCTCTGGACTTTGCTCTTGTGACCTTCAAAGCAGGGTTCTATGAGCCTTTCAGAGTGCTTGGTGTAGATTGACTCCCTCCATTCCTTTGCTGTGCTGTTTTGCTTTCAGCATGAAGACTACTTCAATTTATGTTTTTCATCAAAACATTTTTGGACCATATATTAAAATCCTTGTAACTCCATCTAATTTGACTCAAACCTGTATTATTGGGTGTACACTATGTTCCCAGTGCTGGGATAACTTTTTTTTTTCCTTTTTTTCAATGTCTGCTGTCTTCTCTTTTTAATCATTTGATTGTTTGTATTTCACAGTCCCTCCTCCCTCCCCTTCTCCTGCCCTCCACTACCCTGAAATTCCACCCACCCATCCACTCCTCCCTGGGGAGTCATCAAAGTCTGGCATACCAAGTTGAGGCAGGACCAAGCCCTTCTCCCCTGTTTTGTCAACTTAGAACCTACATCCAGCAACTGATGGAAGCAGAAGCAGTAATCCACAGCCAAGCACTGGGCTGAGCTCCTGGAGTTCAGCTGAAGAGGGGAAGGAAGGATCATATAAACAAGGTAGGTCAAGAGCATGATGGGGAAACCACAGAGACAGCTGACCTGAGCTAGTGGGAGCTCACAGACTCTGGACTGACATCTGGGGATCTGCATGAACTTGGCCCTTTGAATGTGGGTGACAGTTATGTGCCTTGATGTGTTGAGGAGCAGGGCTGGCAATGGGACCAGGACTTATCCCATGCGTATGAACTGGCTTTTTGGAGCCACTTCCCCATAGTGGGATACCTTGCTAACACAATGCACATCTCAGTGACCTCAGCTACTAGCTTTGTGGAATTGGCTAGAGAAAAAATAAGCTCTTGTTATTTCTGTCTTCTCACTAGTAAAACTGAAATTGTATTACCCATTTCACTGTATGGTCAGAAGGACAACGTTATACGGAATACTACTACAAAACACGGAGGACATGCTCACACTCTAGTCTTTACACGTTTGTTGAAATTAATAGCAACTTTTTTTGTTTTTCAGCTCTGTTCCCACTTTTGAGACAACGAGCCTCTAAGGACAGACAACTTTCCTTAGCCCTTTGTGTCTGCTGAGTATCAGTTGAATACAGAAGGTGCTAACTAATGAGCTACCGATAGAATATTATAGGTGGGATGACACAAGGTCTGAAGTTTTCCTTAGGATAGAAGGGACAGAAATGGACTAGACAAGCAACAAGACAAGTACAGAGAGTGATACTGGTGTTTGACAGAGGAACGGGACTTCATTGGATTATTTTGTTTTCAATGCTCTCTGATTGAAATGAGTTAACTAACAAAAAGGAGAAAAAAAGCAGCTGAAAAATTGCAAATTGAATATTCTCCATTTCCTCGATTCATTTTTCTCTACTTCCTTTTTAAAGAATTCATCTTCATCCCTAATTATTTAGAGAAAGGAAAAAAACAGGAACAGGAAATCTGAACTGTGGTTTCCTGCCTCTGGGACCACCCATTTCTCTCCTTCCAAAGCCTACCATCACCCTGCAAGACGTGTACAGAAATTTTCTTGCTTTACACAACCGTTCCTACCTTATTTGAAATGAGATGGCTGTCATTTGTGACTCACATAAATTCTGAGAGGGATTTATGGGCTTTTCATTTTCCTCTTTTTTCTTTCCCTTTTCATTTGCTCTAGTCTCCTAGAGAGCTTGGAGCATGCTAGTTTGATAAGATCATTTCAAAAGCCACATATTTCCTGATCTGCAGGTTTTTTGTTTTGTTTTGTTTTGTTTTGTTTTGCTGCCTGCTAAATATTTTGGCCTCTGGAAGGGGCAATGCCACAAGAGTGCTGGCAGCAAGTTGATGTGCCTGGCTGAAGCAGCCTGGGGGTCTATCACACACACCATAGGACCACCACACATATCCAAATGAGACTCTGTGATGTCAAATTCCTCTGCTGCTGTGTAAGTCAGGTCCCTCCCCACCCAGCCAGGAAACAGCATTTAGTAAGTGGAGGTGTTAAACAGGGATGGGTCGGGGTGCTAATGACCTGGTTCTGATGAAGTTCATGGTTCATTCTCCCACTAGCTATCTGATGGGCACATTTTATCCCTAACTTGTAGATGAAGACTGGAACTCAGCTAGCATAGGGTTTTTTTTCCTTTCTTTTAAGCAAGGTGTTGTTTGATAAGAGGCCCATTTTGATTTCAGGACTCCAGTGTTTTCTCTGGGTCCCATCAGTTTGCACACATTTCTGGTCACTGAGGGAAACAAGGCTTCTATCAAGCACAACAAAAGGGAAGCGGAACCTCCCGGCCTTTGCAGGGGCTTCATGTCCTCCATCTGAACCCAGACATAAGGGTTGCATTGCTATTTCAACATTTACTTTGCTTCCACAAGTTTTAGGCACTGTTTAGAAAGTCATACGCACTCACATTTGCTGCTCACAAACCCTGAGCATTAGATGGCACCATGAACCCCAATTTAGCCACATGAAAATAGACACAGAGAGATTAAGAGACTTGGAAAAGGTGACATGGTGTCTGGCCAAGAAGCCACACAGTGAAGTGTGCTTGGCCCAGCACATACCTCTAATGCCCGGATGTGATTGGAACAGATTTCATTTGTGCACTGAGCCTCACTCAGCAACCCTTCCCTTTCCTTCCTTCCTTCCTTCCTTCCTTCCTTTCTTTCTTCCCTGTGGGGAGGAGAATCTGAGTGGGTGTTAAGAAGTGGGTGAAGTCCAGAGATAACACAGGCTATTGGCATGAGCAAATATGCTAAAGACACCAATGTCTCAGACCCATGGACACGGCAATGCCTTCCAGACCAACCATTCCCTGATGGTCCTTGGTAGTTGGGAATGTACAGAAAGTGTCACCCTCTGCGTCCTCCTCTAAGATGATCGCTCCCCTAAAGAGACCCCCTACTGAGATCAGCCAACCCATCTGTCTCCTTGTTCATCTTACACAACAAACTTATATAATAAATTCACATCTTCAATTTAGATGTATAAAATAAATGCTCTGGGTTTCATGGTTCCTTCTGCATTTGGTGGGCGTGTCTCCATCAGAGCACACGCCCACTCCATCGTAACGTTTCTGCCTGTGGGACAATCCATGAGTCATGAAGATCAGGCCACCTCCCTCTTCCCTTCCTCTTCTTTCCTCCCTTCTCTCCATTCACTCTGTACTAAGCAAGCACTGGGAATATGAACTTCTGTTGGGAACCAAATCTCAGGGCTGGGCATGAGATCCTAGTCCATTCTTGGCCGGCCACATAGTTGTATATTAATCTTTACATAGCAGCTGCTTAGAACCTCAGCTCAAGAAAAAGAAACAACTTGACCCAGTCCTCCACCCACAGGCTCAGCCACCTAGGCAACCCCTTCCTGGACCTCTTACTCATGAACTTTTTACACTGCCAAACGTCCTCTTTGTGGCTTCCTAATATCCTTCCTACACTAACACCTGGTGCACAAACAACCCATTCTACCCCTCCCCATATCCTGCTCTGCTGACTATATAAGCTAGCCTGAGAAAAATAAAGTTTGCCGCTTGATCAGAATCCTGTCTTGTGGTCGTTCTTTCTTCGTCTCTTGTTCCCATTCCCTATCCCTGACTCTCTTGCCCCAGGTTGACGTCCTGCAGGTCGGGACAAACTTCAAAAAAATGTATCTGAGTTCTTATGTACTGGATAGTCTGGCTGGGGAAGAAAGCAGTTTTAGGGGAAGCCATTGTGAAATAAGGACCACAGCCTTCTGAATGCAGAGGTGTGCTCCTACACCAGTCCTGAGGCTGGGGAAATGGCACCGTGGATGAAGTGTGTGCTGTGCAAGCATGAGGACCCAAATTCTGGTCCCCAGAGCTCACTGACAAACTGGGTGTTGCATCATGCCTTTGTAACCCAGTAGTTACAAAGGAGGGTAGGGAGAGAGAGACATAAAGATTCTGGGGATTTACTGGCCAGCCAGCCTAGTCAAGTCAGTGACCAGAAAGTTCAGTGAAAAACCCAGCCTCAAAAGGTGGAGAGCAACAGAGAACACCAAACATTAACCAATGGTCTCCATGTGTACATGCACAAATAGAGAGAATGATAGATAGAATAAAAGCTAGAGAAATAAGGTGATAGGTACATGATAGATAGACAGACAGATAGATGATACATAATACTAACACAAGATGATAGATAATAGAATTGATAGAAAGATGATGGGTAGATAGATAGAGGATACATATATACATACACATACAGATGATAGATAATAGTCTAGATAGATAGTTGGTAAATAGTAGATGGGTAGATAGATGATCTATGACAGCTAATAGGATAGATAGGTGATAGATAATAGAATAGGGAGATAGATGATAGATAGATAGATAGATAGATAGATAGATAGATAGATAGATAGATAATAGGTAGGTTGGTGGGTAAAATAGATAATATAATAGATACATAACAGGCAGGTAGGGAGAGAGAGAGAGAGAGAGAGAGAGAGAGAGAGAGAGAGAGAGAGAGAGAGAGAGAACTGTTCCACACTCTTTTTAGTTCAGATCCAGTCAATCTTTCACCTTCTGAAAGATTCTTGTTCTGAGACTACCTGTGTGGTCTCCCTGAGGCACACCCACCGATGCCTTCTGATTTCAGTCATCTTTCTTTTTCCCTCCTGACGAGGCTACAGAGACGTTTTCAGGGTTTATATGTGAACCCTGAGACAAACCTGACACTAGGGAAGGTTCTGGCTCTCTGAACCGCCTTGTTTCCATGTCTATATTCTTCTTTGTTAGCTCAGAGTTTATTTACTTCACACGGAGACCTCTGTGTTTCTCTGGGTTCATAGCTGCACAGCCCCTGAATGCTAGAGCCAGACATAGCCTTCCCTGTTCCTCTGTAGTCACTGCCAGCCTCCAGGGACTGTCTTTTTTGGGGACAGTATTTGCAGCCAGTGGAGGCTTCTGTCCCTGTTTAAATGATGACTTTAGATTCCCTTTGTTTCCAATCTGGGGCACTTCCAGTCTCTTTCTCTGCCTTCCTTTAATACTCATGTTTGAACCCAGAAAGCAGCCTCTTAGATCCCTAACAAGCAAACACCAGGACAAGAAAGGTACTGTCTCCAGCCTTTCTCAGTCTGTCTTTTGTTCAGGAGCATGCAAGACAGAGGTGCTAAGGGTTATTTTAACTGTCAGGGGATCACTCAAGAGGATTCAGAGGAGAAGAATTTTAATATGCTGCCTGGTGATTGTTCCTATGATATTTTGGTGAAGAATGTGACTGCCTTTGGCCCTTGTCCAAAGAGTTTGCCAGAGATTAAAAAGAAGAGTTTTGGATTATTCAGTTGGCAGAAGAAATCTCAAAACAGCCTAGTACAGACTCTGTTGTGTGGATATTTAAAGGTGAATTATGAATACGGAGCCAGGTATCAATAAGGATATTTATTTAGGAGTGCCCTACCTACTCAGAGCTGCCTAGCTAGCCATCGGGGAACAAGGTAAGTAGAACAAGCCAATGAAGAAAGGGAAGAAGAGGGTCCCACGTGCATCTCCTCACTCTTAAACCTCCCTCACATCACCCTGACCACGCCCTAGCAGGTGTGGCCAGGCACACCTGTAACCAGCCCTGAGCAGGCGTGGTTAGGGTGTCCCCTACAGATATTAGTGCTGGCTCTAATGAAGACTCACAATGAAAAGGAGCAAGCTGAGCAGTATAGATTACAAAAAGTAAATTCTGTGGAGGAAAAAGAGCACCAGGAAGTGGAATTGAACTAAATCATGTGTTCAAGGAGATAAATGATTCATAAATGAAATAAAAGGAGTGGTGACCTCCTCAGGGCAAGAACTTACCCAGCCGAGTTTCCAACTTGTAGAAAGAAACTAAAAAGCTTACAGCCTGGTGTGGTGGGCCACACCTTTAATCACTCAGAAGTCAGAGGCTGGCAGATCTCTGAGTCTGAGGCAAGCTTGGTCTACAGAGCAAGTTTCAGGACAGCCAAGCTTAGGCAGCGAAAGACAGAAAGCTGATGAAGATGTAACTGAATGAAGGGGCCATGTTCCAGCCCCAGCAAGCAGCAAAACTTGGCAGCTTCAGACACATGGTTCCAGCTTTATAGGCAAGGATAGAAGAAAGGAGTTATGGAATAAAGCCACTGAGGCCAACCCTATATCAGGGGTGTCCCTAAATGGAGGTCTAGTAGAGAGGACACTGTGTGAAGCTGTGAAGTTGAAGCCTGGATTATCTTGGAGAACCCAAGATGTTGGAGATGCCAGAGTCATGGGATACCCGTGAGGAGAGCTGCCAACAGGCGGTGGAACCAGCCCAAGAGGAAAAAGTATGTTTCAGTCAACAAAGTTGAATGGGGGTGGAGATGTGGAGAGTGTTTGGACTCTGACATGGAGATGCAGAGTTTGGAGTTTGGCCAACTAGCTTTCAGTCTTTCTCTGGTCCAGTATTTCCTTGCTATGCTCCCTTCCCTGCATTTTGGAATGGTAATATTTATCCTGTGTCATTATGTGTTGGAAGTATGTGATCTGCTTTTGGATTTTGACTTTTACAGTCGATTACACTTAAGAGATTGCATGGATTTCCGAAGAGACTTTGAACTTTAAGACATTGTCAAGACTGTGATAGACTATGATACCTTTTGAAGTTGGTCTAAATGAAATTTTGGATTATGATATTGTTACAAGTTTATGGGGGCCAGGAAGTGGGATGTGGTAGTTTAAATGTAATTGGCCCCCATAATCTCATAGGGAGTGTCACTATTAGGAGGTGTGGTTTTATTGGAGGAAGTGTGGCACTGTGGGGGCAGGCTCTGAGGTTTCCTATGCTTGGAACAATACCCAGTTATTAGTCAACTTCATGTGGCCTGCATATCAGGGTGTAGGACTTTCAGATACTCCAGTGCTATGTCTGCCTGTTTGCTGCCTTGCTCCCCATCCTAAAGATAACGGACTGAACCTCGGAAACTGTAAGTGAGCCACCCCAATTAAATGTTTTCTTTATAAGAGTTGCCAGGCGGTAGTGGCCCAGGCCTTTAATCCCAGCACTTGGGAGGCAGAGGCAGGCGGATCTCTGTGAGTTTGAGGCCAGCCTGGTCTCCAGAGCTACACAGAGAAACCCTGCCTTGAAAAACCATAAATAAAAGAGTTGCCGTGGCCATGGTGTCTATTCACAGCAACGTAAACCCTGAGACACACCTTCTATTACGGTGTCACACAGATGTTTGCCTCGACTAGGTGGTACATGCTTCCTAGTCGAGGGCTAGGCAGTTTAGTTGCATGAGTCCTCTGATGAATTTGGAACCCTGTTCAGTGCTTATCAGATGTTTAGGAGGCATGGTTGAGGTGTACATGAACTGATAATTAGTTTTCATTAGGTTCTTAAGGGCCTGCAGAATGTTAATATCTAATAGTTGTAAGGTCTTCAGCCTGCTTATAAAACTTCTGGTTGGCATCCTTCTTAGGAGCAGCTGGTAGTTCTTGTAATTTAATGAGTGCTTCCCTAGCCTCTGTGGCCTGAAAGAAGACACTGAAGATGGGCTTTGAGATACAAAGTCACACTCTTGACTGTTGCAATCAGGCTTATATTTATGGCATGCTTGTTATTGGCAAGACAATGGCTATAATATGAGATCTACATATGTGCATACACTATAGGCTTTCAAGTTGGAAACCAGCAACCCGTGTAGTTCAGTTTTAGAACAGCCGGCCATGGTAAGAGGTAGGAACTATTACAGTGGAATCAAACTTTGCTGGTAATATTGACAAGTAAAGTAAATTTCTGTGTTGAAAAACTGAGTGAATAAATGAAGAAATCTTTTCTTTCTAACTTTGCAAAAAAAATCATATGCCTGTTGTATGAAATAATGGGTTTCATTTTGACATTTTCATGCGTGCACGTAATAATGTACTGTCTCTTACTTGTCCTTCCCAGTTACTCCTCACACACATGGAGCCTTAGAAATATTGTGTCCCCCAAAAGGATTCAGAGAGGAACAAGAGCCTCTGTGAACAGACAATCACACTTGATGTTCGCCAGTGTTCCCCAAGCAGCCTGACAGTTCATTCCACAAACTCCTCTGGTTTTATTTATTTATTTTTTGAATCCCCATTTGGGCAGCTGAGGTTAGGATATTACAAGGCATGGAGAGAGGAAAACAGCTTTTCATTCTTTCAGTGAGTGTTCACTCTAGTTTTTTTTTTTTTTTTTCAAGGCGAAATGTTCTAAAATTGCTTTTTCGGGTCGGAGGATTTCGTGGAGCAGCAGCAAGAGCTTATGTGAGGAAGTGAGGGGACACAGAGAGGGCAGGAAGTGACAGCTGCATGTCTGGCAAGTTGATGGGATAGATGTATGAGGAGGACCAAGCACTGGACAAGGAAACAAACTTCAAGGCACTGGACCATTAGAAGAGGAACAGAGGGAGGAAGACAAGCCCCATCCAGCGCTCTGAGATATTGTGCTCAGCAAGATGCAGAGGGGAACTAAAGCCTCCACACAAGACTGTTCAATCACACTTGATGTTCTCCATGACAGGGACTTGTTCAGGAGGCGAACAGTAAATGTTCAATGTTGCTGGCACCTCCCACCTGGTGTCCTTGCCTCTGGCTGACCCCTGACCTGTTCCATGCACTGTAGGTAAACACCAAATCAGAGGAATTTGTGCTCTGCTCCAAGTTCTACTGAGTTCTACTTTGTTATAGAAATGTGGTCCTGTGTGTGACACTTAAATTTTCTAACAGGAAAAAAAAATAATTCTAGCCCAGCAGTGGTGGTACACATCTTTAATCCCAGCACTGAGAAGGAGAGGCAGGCAAATCTCTGTGTGTTAGAGGCCAACTTGGTCTACAGAGCGAATTCCGGGACAGCCAGGAGTACACACAGAAATCCTGTCCCAAAAAACAAAAAACAAATATTTTTCTAGTAGGCACATGAAAATAATAATTGAGTACTTCTAATTTTAGGAGCATATTTCAGCCTGGTATGTCCATGATGTCACTATTACAATTTGTAATAAAGACATATTGGGGTAATGCTGTATTCTTCCTAGATTATTAAAATATGTGGACTGAACACTGATAGCACATATGAATTATTTCACCCTCATTGCAAGTATTTCTGGACCATTTGTAATGTCTACTTTGTCAGTGGGATGCTGGCTACGCCCTTCACGTCCTCGACCCTTGGTTTCTTCTTCTGTTGAGTGAGAGTCAAGCCTAGAAGATCTCTCTATTACCTTCACCGGGTTCTGGAGCAATCAGGGTGTTGATGGCAGAGATGATCTTACCATAAATAGAGAGGGGAGAAAAATGGAAGCAGGCCAGTGATGTGGGGCTGGTGGATGCCACATTGTTTTAAACTTGGTGGCTTCGCCTCAGATGGAAGCATGATTGAAGATGTTGCTTAGAAATGGGAACCAACAGAAATGACTCAGTTCGTACTAATTTAGACACCGAAACCTTCCATGCTCAATTCCTTTCAGAACTTTGAGAATTGGTTGTCTCGAAGCTATTTCTCTGCCCTGTCCTTTCTAACATCCCAGATGAAGAAAAATGTCTATTTAGTCACTGCACTCCTGGACTACAGTTATGTCTGGATTTCTCATTGGTGGAGAACTCACTTCTCTAGACTGGGTCCACCTGCCGTAAAACAGGCTTCTGTCCCTATGCAGAACCTCTGCACCAAATCCAAAACTACGGCTGGGAGTGTGGGGATTCCTTTATTCCATGTCACTGTTTATGAATCCCTGCTCCTTTCTGCCTAGACTTACTTTAAAATCTCAGGGCTGTATTAATTACTTTGGTATACTATGACAAAGATATATGAGAAAGGATTGATTTATTTGGACTCCAGGTTTCAAAGGAATCAGTCTATCATGGTGGGGAGGGGATGACAGAGAAGTTGACACTGTGGGCAAGAGATGGAAAGAAAAGTGAGGGGCTTGATTAGGAGTAACTTTCATAGGCAGAGCCCAAAAGACACACTTCCTCATCTCAACTCTACCATCTAGATCTTTTACAACTTCCCCAAGTAAGACCACAAGTCCTTAGCACCAGGGGTCCTTAATATGCTTGTGGGGGACACACTTAAATCATAAGAGACCTGAGTTTGGATCCCTAACACACTAATCCCAGTCATCCTGGGTTGAGACGGGAGGCAAAGTCAGGAGAATCTAGATAATTAGCTAGCTTGACGACATAGCCATGACCAAGAGACACTGTCTAAAACACGATAGAAGGTGAGGACCAATGTCCAAGATCATCCTCTGGCTTCTATATGTGGCATTCAGTACTCAGACACAAGAAAATGCACATGGCAAGATTTTTCTTTGAGTTACATTCATGGTTGAGTGATGGCTGATCCCAGCACACTGCTGTCTACCTTCATCTGTCACAAGCTTCTCCTTCCCTCACAGAGAGCTCAGAATTCCAACGTTTTGAATCATCCAGTCTCTAGATTTTCTTTTATCATCTTACCTATCACCTTTTTGTACCTCCTGATATAAATACAGATTCATTTTTGCCTTTTAAAAGTATCTACCTTTTATAGTATCTACCTATATTTAACTTTATTATTTATATTCTTTAGTATCTGCCTGGCTCATTCTCTGCTCTGTGAGACTTAGAGTTGTGGTTACTTGTTTCTGTTTCACTCCATTCTGTTATATATAACATATGTGGGTGTCTGATATGTAAGACACCCACTTGACATTTATGTCTTTCTGAAGATTTTTTTCTCCTGCTTTGAGTCCAATGACACCTGTCTCAGAGTCCTTGCACCCATCAAAGGGATGCCCCTCATCATGGATGCTACTTCAAAATTTTTACTATGGACAAATTTTAATATGCACAAAATTGAGAAAGTAGCTTAATTACCCCCTTAATCTTCACTCACTTATGAACTTATGCCAAGCCTGCTACACCTGTGTCCCCAAGAAGCTGTATTTTTCTCCAAGTCTACAAACTCTTTCTAAGAACATAATACTAACATCACCATCATCCCAATAATGAAAATAAAAGACAGAAAGTTATGCAGCTCAGATTTCCTTATCTGAACTTAAAAACATCCTTAACTTGTTTGAATAAAGATCAAAATAAGAATAATACATTCAGTGTAAAAGGTGCAACTAGATTGTATTTCTCTTGTATATTACAAAACCACAAATCCATACTCAATGTCCTATTCTCCTGCTGTGACTGTCTTTTCCTTTCTTACTACCTGTAGCTAGTAATTTTAACTTTCCTCATTTTCACAATTTATTTGCTTAAAATTAAATTTCTTTACATATTAAAGCATGTGATGCTTTGACACGCATTACTTAGTGTTTAAACTAGGAAGAGCCTAACTACTTCCTTCCTTTTCACTCTGTGAGGTTTGGAATCCTTCTTCTATTCTTCATTTGCATGCTATGTTTTTTACTCTGCTGTTTCTTTTGCAGGGAAGAAGAGTTAAAACTTAGTGTGATCCCACTGGCCTTAATTTTGCTTTTATTTCTTGTGCTTTGGGAATTTTCTCTAGAACTCCTTATCCATGTCCTGATGCATTCACTCTGTTTTCTTCAAGTAGCTCCAAAAGTTCATGTCTTCCTCTAGCTCTTTACTGTATTTGAGTTGATTTTTCTAACAGTCTAGCTTCTTCAGAATGTAGAGATCCAATTTGTTCATTGTCATTCTTTGAACAGAATCTCCCTTCTCTGATGGCTGTTCTTAGGACCTTATTTACAAAGGCCTGTTCACCAATCTTCCTGCTTCCTTGCCATTTGGAGTTTTATATTTAACACATTCTGCTCTGTGCATTAGCTTCAAATTAGAAATTGGATTTAGAGTAATTCTTTGAGATTTATTTGACTCTTGTCAAGAATTCGTCAGACGTGGTGTTTTACACTTCCATGAGGAAGTCAGAGTTGTCTGAGAAGTCATCAGCCAGTGATAATCACTGACAAGAAAAACAGAATCCCTGCCAGGGGATCCATCACTGTGAGTGACAAAATGACCACTTCTAGTCCTGCCATGTATTCATTTATGTTCTCAAATGCATCCTTTCAGAGACTTCCTCTTTTTAACAACTGAGTTCTTTGAAGCAAGCACTTAGAGAAAAAGGAAGAATAGGTATTTCTTTTTCTTTTAATAATATATATATATATATATTTCTAGCTCAGACACTAAATGTGAGACTTCTATAGCACATTTGAAAGGACAGTGATGATATTGAACATTTTCCCCTGTTAGTAACTGTTAAATTTAAATAGTAACATCCTTCATGGGCTCATGTGTTGAAAGCTTTGCCTTCAGATGGTGGTATCAGTTTGGGACACTGTGGAAAATTTGGGAGACTAGGTAAAGGAGGTAGATCACTGAAGGATTGTCCTTAAATGTATCTTGTTCCCCTCTTCTCTCTCTCTCTCTCTCTCTCTCTCTCTCTCTCTCTCTCTCTCTCTCTCTCTCTCTCTGCTGTCTTTAACCTTCTTAGGTTGGGGTTTTCCTTCTAGCACCTTCCGTAGGGTGGGATTTACAAATAGATACTGTTTAAATTTGACTTCATCATGGAATGGTTTATTTAAGAGGTCAAAAGCCCCGTATGTGGGGGTGAGGGTGGGGATGCATTGTTGTTGTTTTGCTAAGTGGAGATGGTGTCAAGAACCTTTTGTCTATGTTTATTCTCTAACAATAGTGCTGCTGTCACCCTTGACCAGAGAAACTGGTTTGTGTTGAGTGATGGCTAATGCAGAGACTTGTAACCTGTTCAAAAACTCAAGGAAAGTGATTGTTGAGTGTTCAGCCCTAAGTAGAACATCACCGTCACCCAATAGTAGAGTGGTGGCCAATAGAGGAAGTGAAGGACATGAGGACACTTTGTGTTACGTTGAAAATGACCCAAGTCTTGATAGGATTACACAGGTTTACCATCAAATCTCATCAAATTATACACTAGTTATATATTTAAAATCCAAGAATTTCCTGATGTACACATTGCATCTTCAAAATATCTAATGACTGATTCTAACAGAAAAACACTATGCATAGCTTGGGCTACTATAGAAACCTCTAATAGTTGATAACATAGAATATGTTTATAGAGACACATAAATTCTCAAATGAAAAATATTTGTGCTCATGTATCACTTTGGAGTCCTAGAACAAAGCCAGACAAGACTATATAATTATACTATAGAAGATTAATGTGCATTCTTAGACTTTGTCATCTTTTTCCTAATTAAATTGAAATACATAATTCTAAAACTTCAGCCAGAATTGCACAGTGACTTTGGAATGCTTTTGACCATAAATTTATAGCTACTTTAAAATTGTTCCAGAACAATCCATTTGCGCTTCCCAGGCCCTGACAGAAGGTGAACATCCGCCAGCCCAGCCCAGTCAGCAGAATTGTAAGCAGCTTTATTTCATATTCCCTGGTCCTCTCTGCACCTTACGACTGAAGTCTGGACCCACTCAAGTATTTATCACCCTGGACACTCTTTGCATTTCTATCAGAATTCCTAATGCCACCAGGAAGCTGTATGCTGCCGTCCCCTGGTTGGAAGGAGACACAGTTACAGAGAGCTCATCTAACAGCCTTCTTCTAGTTCACAAGTAAGACTCAGCAGTGGCATAGTCCCACCTTGTTAGAGGGGATAAATTACCTGGCTTGCAATTGGGGCTCCTTTGTTAGTGTGGAGCATCTGTCTAATGCCTCTGTTTTATTTTGTGTAGTTGCTTAGCCCATCACTGCCCTTGGGGAACAGTGTCTGTCCCTTCTGACTGATGAGCTTGGGAATGGAGTGGGCCTGAACCCACTCACACTTTCAGTCATGCTGCTAGCATAGCTGACCAGACTCTTTCTGTAAGACTGCTTGCAATTTGGAAGAATTTTGCGATTCAGGAAAGGAAGTGTTAGCACATAAACTTGCCCAGACTTAACTCATATTTTTTTATGGACATTTATGCCCATCATTCAACTGGCTCTATAGCTATGTGTGAAGGGAAAAGATTTCATTTTAAAACATTGGACGCTCTTGCCTAGGAGTTAAGAATTGCTGGTTTTAATCTGACCGGTCTTGTTTTGTAAAGGCATCCACCACCTTGAATATTGAGAAAAAGGGGTTCACCTCACATTCTTGGTGGTCCCAGCTTTTGGCATTGTTGTCCCTGTATTATGAAAGCCTTCTGATTTACATGCAATTCAAGCATGCCATTGCATAACCTCACTATAATTTGATTATATAACAGTCGTTAATAGCTTAGATAAATGTAGTTGTTTGAATGTATTTGGCCCCATAAACTCAGGAAATGGCACTGGTAGGAGGTGTGGCTTGTTGGAGAAAGTGTGGTCTTGCTGGAGAGGTTGGATGACACCTGCCTTTAACCCAGCCTTGAGGCTGGAGAGCACACCTTTAATCTGGGCCACATCTTCTTGAGGAAGTGTGTCACTGTGGGGGGCGGGGCTTGGAGGTCTGTTTTTCTCAAGCTTCCTGCAGGGTGACAGTCAGTTATTTCCTGTTGCCTGCAAGATGCTGCAGTCTCGGCTCCAGCACCAACTCTGCCTGCACACTGCCATGCTCCCCACCATGACAATCATTGACTGAACCTCTGAAACTGTAAGGAAGCCCCTTCAATTAAAGGTTTTCTATAGAAGAGTTGCCATGCGGGGGAGCTCATGGACCCCAGACTGATAGCTGGGAAAGCAGCATAGGACTGTTCCAGACCCCCCTGAGGGAAGATGTCAGTTTGGAAGTCTAGGCAATCTATGGGGTCTCTGGTAGTGGATTAGTATTTATCCCTAGTACACGAATGGACTTTGGGAGCCCTCTCCACATAGAGGGATAATCTCTCAGCCTAGACACATGGGGGAGGGCCTAGGCCCTGCTCCAAATGGTATGACAGACTTTTAAGATCTCCCATGGAAGGCCTCACCCTCCCTGGGGGGCAGAAAGGGGTTGGGATGGGAGGCAGGGGAGGAGGGGAGGGAGAGGGAACTGGGATTGATATGTAAAAGAAGCTTGTTTCTAATAATAATAATAATAAATTAAATTAAAAAAAGAGTTGCCATGGTCATCTCTTCACAGCAATAAATAATAAGTAATAAGAAAGAGTAACTAAGTAATAATAATAGTAATAAAAATAATAATAATAACTAGTAAATAAATGAGGCTACTTCATGCATAGTCTCACATTTCAACAAATCCTAACACTTTTTAGTAATGTTTACGTGCATATAGCCATATATTATGGGGCGTCTTCTGTGGCTCGCTCCGTTCACATTCCATTAGTATACCTATGAAAGATACAGTGAATACTATTGGACAGATATCCAAATGTCACTGTCTCATTGATGAAAGAGCACACTGAGAGTAGGAGAAACAGTCTTCCCCCGAGAGAGCACACATTGGTTATGCAATACCAAATGCTCAACCTTGAAAGCATACATACATAAGAGTAACAGTATAGACTGAAATATATATATGTGCATATATATATGTATGTATATGTATATATAATGAAAAAAGAGGCTGTGAATTTTAGAGAGAACAAGGAGGGACATATTGGAAAGTTTGAAGGGAGGAAAGAGGAAGTGATGTAATTGCATTATAATCTGGATTAAGAAGGAACAAAAAATATCAATACAAACAAGATGAGCCAGAAGCAAAGAGTAAAAAAAAAAAAAAAAAAAACAGCACCTCTGTGACCATGAGGTTGTTACATGTAAAAGGATGAGTAACCTTGATCTTGGGTGTTTTCTGCAACAAGACAGGATTGTTGTAGAAAAGTTTCAAGAACTAAGCAGAGAAGCAAGTATCAGTAAGATCCAATGAATTTTCACTTACTTCAAGACAATCTCTCATTAAACATACTATGGGCTAACAGATTATGGTATTGAAAATACATTACTTGGTTGGTATGGCTGGTAAATCTATAAATTCGGCACTTAGAAGGAGAGGTAGGAGGATCAGGCCAGCCTGGGCTACATAGTGAGTTCAAAGTACTTTTGAACTACATAGCAAGAGATATCTCAGAGAAGAAAAGAAAATAGAGAACACTAGAGAAAAAAAGAGAGGGCGAGATAGAGAGAGAGAGAAAGAGACAGACAGACAGACAGACAGACAGACAGGCAGAGAGAGAGAGAGAGAGAAAGAGAGAGAGAGAGAAGCAAGGCCAAGAACTCTATTCATAAAGATCCAATCCACAGTGACCTAACTTGGGTTCTAATCCTAACTTGGTAGAAAGAATGAAATTTAAAATAAGAGTACATAATGAAAAGTAAGGTTTATGAAGTAAACTTAGGACACCCTTGCTGGAGCTGTTCTGGCAGGAGCTGAATGGTCACCTCCAGAAACTCTGGTCAGGAAATCCCTGCCCACAGCAGAAAGCTGAGTGCAGACCTCCAAAGACCTCTCCTCATCTGAAACTCTATGCTGGTGTGTTTTTGTTTTTTGTTTTGTTTTGTTTTTGTTTTTTTGTCTGTGGTTGATATCAAACCCAGGGCTTCTCATGTGATAGACAAGTGCTTTACTACTGAGCTACATCTCCAGACCTCTGGAATTGGGGGATTATTTAGCAAGAAGGTATGTTTAAGGTGTCTTACATACTCCAGTAAAAATATCTGGCTATCCAGAGCAAATGAGGGGGTGCACAGACTCCCCTGCCCTGTACAGTGGAATTGACAATTCTTGTTTTCACTTTTCAGGACTATCAATCTTGATTCAAGGGAAAAATCAGTATAAGTAAGGGCCACCCTGTGCAAGTCGATAGCCCTGAACTGTTTCCAGATAGACTTGAATTTTGATTCATCTTTCTTGAATAATCCATATACAATAATTGTTTTAAATACATTATCTTAATTTTTTACATTTAATGACTAGCAAACATGTCTGTATGATCATACAATGCATAAACATTATGAACATAAAAAGATAAGATTGATAGTACATCCTCTAAAACCTAACAAATAAAAAATAGCAGATCAGGTGAAGTTTTTCATTTATTTTCAAGACTTATTTATTTATTCATTTTCATGTATGTGGGAGATCCTGCATGCGTTATGTGCACCATGTACTGAAAGAAATAACTGGAAATGGGAGGCACTGGGGGGTCAGGTAGAAACCTGGGACAAGAGAAACACATAAATCTACAAAGATGACCCAGCTAAGACTCTTAGCAATAACGGATTCATAGCTTGAACTGGCCTTCCCCTGTGGTCAGATTGGTGACTATCCCAATTGTCATCAGAGAGCCTTCATCCAGTGACTGCTGAAAACAGATGCAGAGACCCACAGCCAAACATGAGGCATTGGATCTTATGCTAGGGCATTGTTAGCATCTAAGACTAAGTGTCTGCTTAAGTATCCTGTCTTAGGAACTCCATTCCTTCACCCTAAACCTTGGTGTTATTTCAAACACAAGGACAGGGATCTCAGACCCCTGCTAAGAAGGGAGGTAGCCATTGAGTAATGAGGCATGGTGTATATTTGAGCAGAAAGGGATATTAGATCTCCCCATATACTATCTTATCACAGAGAAGAAAGCTAGGCTCCACAGAAGTCAAATAAATCGTCTACACTACAAAGATGGGTAAGGACTGTTGGGGAGGCCATCCTGTTCCTAGTAGGGAGGCCAGCATATAAATCACAAGGTTTCCATGTGTTTCTGGCCCTCTCTCTCTCTCTCTCTCTCTCTCTCTCTCTCTCTGTCTCTCTCTCTGTCTCTCTCTCTGTCTCTCTCTCTGTCTCTCTCTCTGTCTCTCTCTCTCTCTCTCTCTCTCTCTCTCTCATTATGGTCACAGATCAGATCTCAGCTTCCAGCGCTCTGGCCGGAAGACTTCCCTTTATCTGGGCTTTCGTGCACTGTATTGAAATCACCCATTAGAGGTTTATAATGAGGATCGCAATTAATGCGGATCTCAATGGAGTCAGAACTAGTTTGAAAAACAGGTGGTTTATTAGGAAGTACTCACAAGACGGAGCCAGTCCTCTCCAACCAGGTGGGAGAGGGAACAACGAGAGCCGCATCGTGAGTCCCTCATATTTAAAGCCTTGCTACATCACTCTGACCATGCCCAAATGTGTGTGGTCAGCGTCACCTGTGCCAGCCCTCAAGTGGGTGTGGTCAGCATTTCTCTCTACAGGTTTGAGCTTTGGGGATGACCTGGCAAGTGCAAAAACAAGCAGTGAAAGGAAGCTAACCAGGTTAAGATTTCGTAGATTCCTGGATTCAGGAGCACACTGTACAGAGATGTTGCTGTACATTTCATTGTCATTACACTCTCAGGGGTGGTTTATCTGTATTTGAAGGGGGAGAGGCCTTACCTGAAAAGAATGAGCAAGAGGACAGACGGGAAGTTTGTTTCCTTCACTCCCTTCCTCTCTCCCCCTCCCCACCCCCTTTCCTTCCATTCTTTCTCCCTTTCCCCCTTTGAGGAAGACCCCTGCTGTATACACACACACTCTCTCACACACACACACTCACACACACACACACTCACTCTCTCTCTCTCTCTCTCTCTCTCTCTCTCTCTCTCTCTCTCACACACACACACACACACACACACACACACACGTAGCTGTTGACGAGTCTGATCTCAAACTCAGCAGTGCCCTGCCTCAGCATCCCAGTTATTCGGATTTCAAGCATGTGTTATCCCTGTCAAGTATCAGTTAGACTTACTTTGGTTAAAGATGACAGAAAGCTCAATTTCTTCTTTTGTAAACTGCTAAGGCCAAAATGGTCATGACTTCAAGTTCAACTGGCTTCCTCTATGCTAGTCCCAGCCACCCGTTATCACTTACTTCTGCTTTGCTTCATTATCTTTGTTTTCAGGAATGAGTTTACAGCACAAGAATGGCCAGCTCTCCCAGACCAACACACTGGGTTCAGATCAAAAGAGAGAAGAAAGAGTATTCCAAACAGTTCCATAACAGTATCCTATGGCTTTTCATTGGTTCTGAATGGGTCACCTGTCTGTGTAGAACCAATTAAAGCATCCAAAAGGACTTAGACATTTTGATTGGCTAGAGTCACACCATATGTCTGCTGTGTAAGACACAAGTAGTGTAAAATACCTAGTTCAGCTAAGATTTGAGAATGGAAGGTTCTAATTCTAACCCTAACCCTAACCCTAACCCTAACTCCTAACCCTAACCCTAACCCTAACTCCTAACCCTAACCATCCTAACCCTAACCCTAACGCTAACTCAAACCCTAACCCTAACCCAAACCCTAACCCGAATGCTATCCCTAACCCTAACCCTAACACTAACCCTAATCCTAACCCTAACTCAAACCCTAACCCTAACCCAAACCCTAACCCGAATGCTATCCCTAACCTTAACCCTAACCCTAACCCTAACCCTAACCCTAACCCTAACCCTAACCCTAACCCTAACTCTGTTCTGGTCACAGAAAATGAATGACTAGTTAGGAGACAAAATTATAGCAGACACCACAGTCTTCCATCATTCACAAGAGCCAAAATAAATGTTATGAAACAAACCTCTGGGGATGGGAACTTAGAGGTACTAAATAAAAGGCTCTGTAATAATTCAGGATTATGCATGATGAGAAGAACCAGTGTAATGCAACCAGCTGAGCACAGGAGTGTAATTAAATCAGAATGCGCAGGCTTGAGGACAAAAAGAAAGAGACACAAGAGGAAATTCTCCCATAGTTTTATCAATTATGAGAGGTCAGGGATGTAACATAAATGCTGATCTCCAAATAAGATATGCGGTTGATGTACAATCAGCTCAGTTTGGCTTTTATAACATGTTAAAATAAATTGTCCCGGTATCCCATTGGCTTAGAATCCTGAGACAGAATTCAATCAATATAGCCGGAGGGCTTCAGTGCACACTTTACTCAATAGCAGTGGGGAGAGAGGCTGGAACAGGAGGAGACCCTCAAACACAGATCCAAATTGAACTCAGTGAAGACACTTGCTGGGAAAAGTTGGCCTGAAGGTAGTGACTCTCCTTACCCCTGGTCAGGGAGACACAGCACGCTTCAGTGTCCTACAAAGGACAAGAGCAGGGAGAAGGAACCCCACACCTGTTCATGAAAGGAGCTGGGAAATATGACAGAACAGAAACCATTTTTGATCTTACATCTGCAGACACATGGATGGAAGAAAGGGAGAAGTTTTAGAGAAAAGTTTTGGAAAAGGCTGAGTGCAGCTGAGGTGGTGGGGGAAGGTAAGACTCGTCATGCTGAGTGTTCAAGGGTGGCTCACAAGCCACCAGCAGTAAGTCAACTTTGGGAGCTTTTAAGAAATGCAGAATTCAAACCCATTCTAACAGAATCAGCACCATAACAAGGGTAACTGCTGAGACACTAAAGTTTCTACAGCACTACAGAGCCATGGAGGGTTTGGAGATTGGGTGGAATGTCCCCAGAGTAGACATGCCTTCATCCATCACTCGAGCAAACAGCTGGGGTGAAATTATCAACAGATTTAAGCTTCCACTTTCCATTTCTTGTTCTAACAAAGCCAGAGGTCAGCTTCACTGCACGCCATCCTGAATTTGCTTTGTCACCTCCTTCTATGTACAGTTGACTTTCCTGTGGGCACCGCTGGACAGAGGAGGGCTGCTACACAGTAGAGTGTCTCTGGAATGTAATGAGAGGTGTGTGTCTCGCTCCTTCTTTGTCTTCTTCTCGTTCCTTCTGTATCTCACGCCACACAATCTCCCTTCTTTCCTCATTGTACGCACGGAGAAATTACCTCCTTGTACTCTAGGGCTCTGCAGAGGCTAAGGATTAGGTGAAATTAATAATTGTCTGTTTAAAAATAAAACTCTCAAATTGCTCCTAAATTCACTTCAACTCTTCAACTTTGGAGATTTAGACTAACAGCAGTTTCAGCAAAAGCTCTCCACTTGAATTTGGAACTAAGAATTATATAAAATGCATACCACTGCTGTCTGCAGTCCACATATGTGTGCCAGAGCCCTTTTAAACATGGGCAGCCCAATGACTCAAGGAGTTTCCCACGTGCAAATTATGCCAGTGCTTTTGTAGAAGTTTTGCTTTGTTTTGACACTGCTTCCTTGAACAGCTCGATTATACAGAGTGACGATGTGACCAAATTGCATCTATGAGTTTGGGTACTTCAGTGGTTTCCAAATGTCCAACACGGCTGCAAAGATCTTTCCTTAGCTTTAAAACAAAATCTATGTCTTCGTTCTGTTTTTGTTGAACTAGCTCTGGGCTGTGTCTGTAGGTCGTCAACTATGAGTCAATTACTCAGCTCCCAGAAAACAGACACAGCTGCTTGACTCTGAATAATTGAATTCTCTAATTTGTATCCAGATGTCCTTATATGGAGTCTGATGAGGAAGTGTAAAGAATGGTCAAGACCTCAATGCATAGCATTTCTTTCAGTCCCCCATTTCCTACGTTTGGCATGGGCAGTCACACTATTTAATATCTTGCGCTTAGTAGGGGCGCTCTGAGTCCTGTAGGAGCATGGCCATAAATAAAGCAGGCATCAACAAGGCATGTCTTCCATTCATTCACTGCTGTCACTGTTTTCCTACAGACAGCCTGTATAGATTCCAGTTCCTAGGACCATTGTGCAACGGGTTTTTACATGCTTTTAAGCTTAAATAATGACACTCCACAGGACTATGCAACTGAATCTCACTTGGAGAGCATAATGCTGATAATGGGTAAGTTAATTAAGTCATGGAAACCATCCTTGCCACTGATTCAATGTGATAGACTTGAGCTGAGAGCCCTGCTTGAATATCTTTCCAGTATTTCTCTTGGAAAGCACTGGACTTTTCCAGTATAAAATATACAGATCTTCATTAGTTTCACATCTGACAGAGAGCTGATTTCCAAGGAACTCAAGAAACTAGATATCAGCAAACCAAAGGATGCTCAATCAAACACAGGCTTTTAATCACTGAGAGATTTCTCCAGCCCCAGACCAGGTTTCTATACATACCTATTCAACTGTTCAGCTTAGCCTACATTTTCTTATTCATAGAATGATCTTATTGCAATGTTTAAATTAAATAATATATTCAATCATCAGTGACTGTAAATGTCAGACATATGCACAACCAATGTTAATATTTCTTCCAGGTTTTGAGCTTGGAAATCTAAAGTCTCCATTTCTTGGGATAGCTAAGTGGTATCTCTTCGCTTTTTTAATATGCAAAATGTGAATAATTGAAGTATTTATACCTTATAGTTATTTTTAGAAACTGTTGGGAAAATGAAAGTAAAGAGACTACTGGAGTCAGGGATGCCATAAGTATCTGAAAGAATCGTGTGTTCTAATTATTGTTATAAATTTTCTTACTGCATTGGCCACATTGTGATAGATAGGAATCCAGGGAACCCTCAAGAACAATAGTTAACACTAATTGACTGTATTCTATATTTGAGGTGCTATTCTAAGAGCTGAAAGTAGATTTCAATTTAATCTTGCTAACTGCATAATGAGGGAAATGTGATTTTCAATCAGATATGAGACGCTGGGGATCAGAGAAGTTGTGCAATTTATGAGACACTGCAGAGCTGGTTAAGTTAAAGTGACCACACTGAGATTTGCTAAGACCCATCCCCAGCAATGCACAAATATAATTCCAGCCAGATAAGGACACACAAAGACTGGAGAGGTGGCAGGGGATTTCTGTAAAGAATGGTTCATATTAGATAGAGAAAAGAGTCTGTTAGTCCTATACATGTGAGCTTAAAATTCGTGAAATAAGAATGAGGATGGTAAAGAAAAGACGTGAATTCTGAAAACAATCTAAGCTTATCCGTAACTGTGTGACATTAAATTCACCAGGATGTTATTGTAATTTCCAGGTTACAATGCCCTTTAGGCATTCAGAGCACTGTAGAATCTGGACCCTGCCAGGAACCAACCTTAGCTTTGTTTCTTACAAGTGGTACGGTCTTAAACACACTATGTAATCTCACTGTGTCTTGGCGTCTTTTTCTATAAAATGGGAGAAGCCAGTCATTAAAATTACCTCAATGAACACAAAGGTCCAACTAATATTATCTCTAACAAACTTTTATTTAACCGATCTGGCAGGGTCTTGGCCTAGAAAATAAAAAATAAACTTCCCAGTGTGACTGTGATATGCAATCTGCAATATCAGGTGAGCATTAGAGCCCATGCTAACCACAGGTAAGCTCATTCCCAATCATTGCATGAGTATCCAGTTCATTGCCCACTATACAAAAAGAACTGATAAAAATACAGGAAAAGTATGATCTATGCATAGACAAAAGAATGCTTTGTGGGCCAAGGACATTAGCTCAACTGTGTTTATAGCAGGATTATTCATAATAGCCAGAAACTGGAAATAATCTAGATGCCCCTCAACCAAAGAATGGATAAAGACAATGTGCTATATTTACACAGTGGGGTACCACTCGGTGTGGGGGGGCAATGACATCAGAAATCTGTGAGCAAATGAATGGAACTAGAAAAATACATCCTGAGTGAGGTAACCCAGACCCAGAAAGACAAACACAGTACGTACTCTCTCCTAAGTGAATATTAGATGTAAAGCAAAGGCCAACCAAGCTATAGTTCATGACCCCAGAGAAGGTAGGTAACAAGGAGGACCCTAAGAGAGACATACATGGATCCCCTTGGGAAGGGGAAATACACAAGATCTCCTGAGAAAAATTGAGATTGTGGGGGAGGGGAGAAGGGAAGGGGGAAGGAGAACATGGGGGAATGGATAGTCGAGATGGGGGAAGGACAGAGAGGGAGAGCAAGGAAAGAGATATCTTGATTGAGGGAGTCTTTATGGGGCTAATGAGAAACCTGGAACTAGCCAAGACCATAAGCAATAGTGGACATGGTGCCTGAACTGGCCTTCCCCTGTAACCAGATTGATGACTACCTGAATTACCATCATAGAACCTTCACCCAGCAACTGATGGAAGCAGATGTGGAAATCCACAACTATGCACTGGGCTGAGCTCCCAGAGTCCTGCTGGAGAGGGAGGATTGATAACATGAGGAAAGGGGTCAAGACCATGATGGGGAAAGCCACAGAAGCAGCTGACCTGAGTTAGTGGGAGCTCATTGCCTCTGAACTGAGAGGGGAGGGGGACCTGCATAGGTCTAGGCACTCTGGATGTGGGTGACAGTTGTGGTTTGGGCAGTCTGTGGGGTCACTGGTAGTGGGACCAGGATTTGTCCTTAGTGCTTCAACTGGCCTTTGGAAGCCTATTCTCTTTGGAGGGATACCTGCCTCAAAGTGATAATGCCAGACTTTGTTGACTTCCCATGGGAAGCCTTACTGTCTCTGAGGAGTTAATGGGGTAGGGTGGGGGAAGGTTGGGAGAGCAGGAGGAGTGGAGGGAGTGGGACCTGGGACTGGTATGTAAAATAAGATTGTTTTAAAATAAAGAATGCTTTGTGGGCATAGAAGGAACACTGCAATAGGTGCTCATTTTATGGTATATAATGATGCTGCTTAGATTTTTTTTTTAGATGAGTGCTATTCTTCAAATAACAGAAAACAACCTGGTAAGTCAAAATACAAACTCATTGGTTCATTAAAATGAAGAGTCTAAGGAGGACATAGCTTCAAACACAATGGAATCCCAGAGTACATCTCTGAGTCTTCTTTATCTCTAGACTTTTTTCTCCACTAACTTTCTTTCACCTACTGTATCTGCTGGGCTCAGAGATCCCTTAGCTATTCTGTGATGGGATCCAGATCTCATGGACTGTAAGCAGAGGAAATTCTCCCAGAGGGAAGCAGAGTTTAGCTACTAAAAGTGTACAGTGGCTTCTTGATTATTAATCCAGTATGATGGATGACAACATATAAACCGTGGCTGACCTTGTCACTTGCAGGTAGCAACACGTTTTTTAAGGGCCTCTTCTGGATCACCCAAGTCCATGACTGCACAGTGAAAGGACAGTTAGTTGTTCCCTGTCGTGATCCACTTTCCTTTGGTGTCTTGGTGACTCGTTGTCATCCTAACAATCGATCACCCTGATAGTCATTTGGTAATGCATAGAAAAGTCACCAACATTAAATGTGTCCCTGCTAAATGTCAGCAGTGCCAGTGGTAGTGACTTCCAAACAGTTCTCTGCTTCTCCATTTGCATCCCTTCCCACAAACTTGCTATTATCTGGGAACTGAAGTGATTTTTATAAAGTGCCAATCCAAAGCTACAAGCCTCCTACTGAACTGCCTTGCAATTCCTCTTGATGACAAACAGGCATAAACTCTCCATTTTGATTCAAGGTCATTGAAAGAATGGTACCCACTCGTCTTTTAAGCTCCCCTTTATGTCAAAGCTCCTGCATGCAATGCACATTTAACCACACCAAATCCTTTCCTCTTATGGACTTTCAATGCACTCAGAATTTTTTCCCCTTCTGTGTCTTCATGTTGGTTCACTCTACCTGTGTTGCAGAGGTGGTGAGAGCTAGCCAAGCAGCTGGCCAAGTGACAGGACTGGCTTCAGCCTGATGACCTACTTCGGCTTCAAAGCCCAGTGGGAAATGTCTGTGGTCAGATTTCTTCACTAGAGATTACTCATCTATTTGGCTCTCATGGCACCTTTGAGTTCCATTATAATATTTATTACCATATTCCTTGCATTGCATATTCATGGTAAACATGATAATTGAAGTCATGGTAAATATTTAAATCGAAAATTGCCAAACCTTATGAAAGACTCATAAGCAGTGTTCGCTTATCTCAGAAGGGCAGCTTGAAGACTATGGGTGCATTTTTTTTCCTTCCCAGGAAAGCAGCTCAGTCAAGCATCATAAATATGCCTGCAGAGGGTAGTTATTTTTAGTGCATGCCATTAGAACTGGAAACAACACACATACCAAAGTTCAGGCACTACTGTAATTGGGGTAAAGCACCTGTCTACCGATTATTCGTTTTATTCACCCAAAGAATCTTATTGAGCTCCACTATGTACCAGTGACCAACACTCAGTACTGAGAATATGGCCCTGAGACACACGTCTGTGTTTTCTGTGCTGTGATGGTGACTTTCAGGCACCGAAGCCACTGAGAGATCTGTCCAGTTAGAAACAGGCCAGGTCTAAGTTGAGAGGCAGGAAGTGACATCGGAGCCAAGGTCTGATCATCCATGTATTTGTTTGCTGAATGAAAGAAACCACAGAGAGCAGAGACTGGAACTCAACAATGTAAATTAGGAAGAGTGGAAGATGGCCAGTATGTCCGTGTGCAAGGGAGCCCAGGGGAGTGTGGGCTGAGATGAGGCTGAGAATGTGGGATTGGTAGTACATAGGACCTTTTAAGCATTAATGAGATTTTGAGGGACAATGGGAATACATTGAACAGTTTTAAGAATAAAGTGACATGATCAGGTCTGAATTTTGACCACTCTGTGCGGAGAAATTATCCTAGGAACGGAGACTAGAAACATGTTTTGCCAAGGACTGTCATAGACGCCAAGTGCCAGAGCATAGTGCATTGGCTAAATTAGCTGTGAGTCACTCAGTGTGACCACAGAAGTCACAGACTCAAACCCTTTCAAGTGAGAAATGTATTTGAATCCAGATGGGAGCAGAAATTCAAAGCAAATAGAACTATTTGGCTTGGATTCACTTTTCTCTATTATGCTCAGTGAGAGAGCCTAAGCACCTAACTTGTAAGGAAGACATGAAAAACAGGGACTCGGATCTGACCCTGTGGTTTTAATATCCATCTGCTAAATCCTCCAATGATCACCACTGGTGTGCCTATTAAGAGTGTTCTCTACACAAGTGTTGACAGTGGAATTCAGGGTTCACTTCAGGATCCATGGCCTCTAAGCTCCAAACCTGCTCCAGTGCCTCAAAGTACATTACTGGACAAACCATGACAACAGCTGGAAGCTTGTCGCTTATAAGAGTCCATTAGAGGGAAATACAGAGGACCTCCGAGGGGGAGAAATGAGAGGAATGGTCTCTGTCTGACCTCATGTGAGCGATACAGCAGGAGAGCCTAAAGATTGCATTTGTCAAATGATGGTTGCAGAACTCATCAGGAAGCAAGGCCATGGCCTCAAAAAATCACATGCAAGGGTGTCCAAAAAGGGTAATAGAAAAAGACCTTGAACACTGGCCTGGGGAGCAGGCAGGGATGAATTACCGGGCTCCATTTGTGGCCCAGCTGGGAGTAGAGACAGAATCTCAGTCATCCTGCCCTGATCTCATGCTCCATTTCAGTTCATTTAAATTAACATCAAATTGAGAACCACGGGGCATCCAAGGGAAACCAGAGCCACTAACGTTATCTATAGCTTTTTCTTGACCCTAGGAAGGCAGAGTGAGGGTCCACAGATGCCATAAGAGGCAAGCTACCTAAATCATATCAGTAGACTCACACTACATAGTAAGTTGTATGAGTTAAGAATAATGGTTATGTGTCATTAAACATACCATCATACAAGTTTTCATATATATATATATATATATATATATATATAATATCAATGGCAATAACAGAACATTTGCATATCCTTACATATAAAGATATATCAATTGATAATAGATAGATACACATGGGTACATAAATACATATACATGCATGCACGTGCAACTATACCAAGACAAAACACATGAGCTACAATTAGCAGGTTTAGGGCCTTTTTAATTGAGAATGAGTTGGATTTGAGAGATACCAGAGCCAGAGATGGCTCAGGCCTTGACTAAATGAACATATACACTCATGCACACACACACACACACACACACACACACACACACACACACACACACACACACACCTCATTCTGTGAACCACTGTTGAGAATTTTGTTGTATTATTTTTAAATGGATTTTGCATATTAGACGTTCTGTCTATCAAGATTGTTACAGAAATTCAAAGTGATTTCCAGAACAGACAACATCTGCTACTATATTTGAAATAGGTGAACAGAATCATAGGGAAAATGGTATGAAAAAAACAAATGAGTGTGGAATGCTGAGCAATTATGACAGCTTCTGGGTGTGCCTAGAAGTTTAAGAGAAGAAAGCAATGGCTAAAAACTTGAGTACTCTTGACTACAAGGCTAAGGAAGGAAGCTTTTCCCCTAAGGAATGGATAGTGATGAAAGATTTAATACTGGATAGTCAGTGGCTGATTTGTGTCCCAGGAGCTGTGAACTAGAGACAAAGTGGTAGTTGTAGGGATATTTTAGATATAATAAGCTTCTAAATAGACTAAAACAATCTCCAACACCAGGTAACAGAAACATCCTTTTGATTTGTTGGTCAAGTTTGTCCAAGAGACTCCCAAAAAAATTTATAGGCTGTTGTTGTTGCCTTTGGTTGCCTCCCAGAGGTAGAAGGGAAATCCCTACTGTTGAAGACACCAAGCACTTTGGACACAGGACTGGGAGGATCCGGCCTGGATCTGACCTGAAAGCCTCCTTCCTGAGGACTAGCTGTCATGGTCCTCCAAGGAGCCCTGAAAACTTTCAAGGGAGGGAAGCAACCTCTAGTTTTATGTTGCTGTGACACTTATGAATTATAACAATGACCAGCATGGCACAATTGCCTTGAGGGGGCATACCTTGCTGATAATCAACAATCAACAGATCTTTTATTCATGTTAAGGCCCACTCAAGAAGAGAGAAACCACGCCCAGTACTGGTAATCTGTCATAATACCCAGGGTTAGTGAAGTCATGAATCTCAGACGAGAATCCATCACAACCACAGCTTTACTAAACCAGTGTCAACCCTCACTACATTATAAATATTATCTTTATACCCACAGATAAGTGAGGTTTTCACCTCTTACCAAAGAGGCTTTCCTAACAGAGTTTATGACAGAAAATCATAACCACTCTAAATAAAGAGAACAAAGGATTGTATGGTGCCCAGCCGCAACTGAGACATGTATAATATGATCCTACACCTAAGGCTAAGGGATCACTTCAGAAGAGGAGGTAGAAAGACAATAAAAGTCAGAGGGAGAGGAAGCTGGCTTTGAGATTGCTTCTTCTAGAAATGTCAGAGAAGCTACACTCATGAAGTGTCATCAACATGGCTGCCCAAATTAGACCTGGACAAAGATAATACTGACAGAAAAACTAACATGGAAAGGAGGAATCTCATGGAAACTCAACCTGAGGCCAAGAACTTCAGGCAATTAAGGAACACTATGAGCAGGAGAAATAATTTCCCCCAGAGAAGTGTTGGTTATCCAATATTAGGGGGTCCTGAAATTGTATACATACAGGGTACCTACAAACTGAGCAGGTTGTAGTTATATATGTAGGAATACAAATACACACATATGTGACAAAAATTAAATAAAAGGAGACTATGAATCCGAGACAGAAGGAGATTACATGAGAGAGGTTGGAAGGAATAAAGGAAAAGGGTAATGATGAAACTACATTTGAATTTCAAAATATTAAAATTTAAAAGCATACATTGTTAAAGACAAAGGAAATGCTGTCCAAATATTCTGATCAGCTTTGCAGGTCATGAGCTGGACAGAGTTTGTGGAGGGGAGATAGAATCTCTTCAGATCACACCAAAACTTGCACTGTCTATATGCTGCACACGTGGGCAGCCTCGGCCAAGATCCTGGATACTTGAGAACATCATTTTTTGCACCCATTATTTATGGTGGTGATTGAACTCTACATCTTCCACATGCTAGGCAAACACTTTGCCAATTGACCACTTCCCAGCCAATATCCAATACTTACCAAGAGCCTGTTGGATGGTTTGTCACTTATACATCTTTTTTCCAATACTCGCTGGGTTTTAATGGGGACCTGGATAGTATTTTATTTTGTCAGTAGAGGTCCAGAAGCCTTCTCTAGCAGTAAAGAATCAATGACTAAATTACCAGCGAAAAGGATTATGGGTGGTGTGTACTGGAAAATGGTGCAAAAGACATCAATAACCAAAAATAAAAATATACTGGCTACAGAGAACCAACTTTCTGTAAATTTAACATTTATGGTAACTTGAAAAGGAAAGTTTGTAGTAGTCAGATGCTGTTTTCATTATCCTCAATGTTGTGAAGGCTAATTTCACATGTCCATTTGACTTCATGTGATACTTAGTTAAATCTTATTTCTGGGTACATCTATAGCTGCATTTTTGACCTATGAAAATTTGAAAAGAGTAAACAGAGGCAAGAAGACAGCTTTCTCTGATGAGAGCAGGGCCCTTTTCAATCCACTAATGTCCCAAAATAGGATAAAGTGTGGTGGTTGGTTTTGTGTTAACTTCACACAACCTAGAATCACCTGGCAAGAGAGTCTCAATGAGGGTTGTCTATATTGAGTAGGCCTTTGGTATGTCTGTGGGGCATTGCTCATTTAGTGATATGGGAAGATTCTACCAACTGTGGGTGGCGCAATTCCCTAGGCAGGTGGTCCTGAACTGTGTAAGGGTAGAGAAATCAAGCTGAATACAAGAAAGTGAGCGTGTATGGATTAATTTCTCTTTGTTATTGACTGTGATTGTGGTTGTAATTTTTTTTTTTAAAAAAAAGCAGCAGGTGAGAGAAAGATGCTATACAACAGAGCTTGGATGGAGGATTTTTTTTTAATTGGGGGAAAGTGAATTGGAAAAGCTGAGGAGAGGGGAGTCCAGCCTCTGGGGACAGGGAGAGAGAGAGAGAGAGAGAGAGAGAGAGAGAGAGAGAGAGAGAGAGAGAGAGAGAGAGAGATGGGAGGTGGGCAGGGCCCTTTTCAAAGGGAACATAGTGAATGTGCACAGGTGGTGCTCTTAGTGGCTGCAGTTGAGGGCGCGTCCTGTTAGAACCCCAAGGTCAGGCCAGCACAGTCATGATATGAGTAGCTATTTGAAATTCCTGCCTTTACTTCCCCATAAGGATGGACCACAACTTTGAATTACAGGCCAAATAATCTTGTTCTCCCCAATGTTGCTTTGTCGAGGTATTTTATCACAACAGAAATGAAACAAGGACAAAAAGGCTACATAAATGATGACTTTTTCTCCCTATCATTGACTGGAAAGATTCATCTTTTCCTATTTTCACATACCCAAAGTTGGAGGAGAAGCTACAGCATGGGTTCCCTGGGTCCCTAGAAGTGCAGACACTGACTAAAACTGTACCTTCAACTCTTCAGCTCCTTCACCAATATTAGATCTAAGACTCTCCAGAATTCAGAAGTGTGTGAAGCAATCCCTCTCCACGCCCCCAATACACACTCATGCATGTCCGTTGTTTCTCCAGAGAACCCATGCTGTGTTGATGTCCCAACAATGACATATACAGCAGAGCTCACAGCAAACTGATGGAGTCATCACTGAAGAGTTGGACTTGCAGACAAAGTAGTTTCCCCCAAATCTGCTAACCTGAGCTGCAAATTTTTGTACTTTGACTTTGCAAAGTTGAAAATCAAGGTTCTTCATTCCAAAAGCTTGATTGTGCCAATGGCATCTCTAACAGCACAGCCTCATTTTCCTCCCCTTGCCTCTCAGGCATTGGGGATGGCAGTGGCTTCTTGCTGTTTCTAATCTCCTGCTTCCTCACTGGGAAAGCTATGGCTGGCTGCTGTGTAGATGTTCTCTAATTACAAGAGTAACCAGTGACCGATGGTCCCAGCGGCTTTACAGCTCCATGGACACATTTGAAATTGGAAAAGCCCGTGCTTCCCTCAGGCTGCTCTCAGTGTGGCAGGGGAAACTAGATCCAAACTCCACCTGATTTATAAGTCAGATCTGAGGCCATAGGTCTCATGCCCATCTCTCTTAGTGAGGGTTTCTATTTGCTATAAAGAGACAGACACCATGGCCGTGGCAACTCATACAAAGGAAAACATTGAATGAGGTGGCCTTACAGTTTGTTCAGAGGTTCAGTCCATTATCATCATGGTGGGACATGGTGGTGTGCAGGCAGACACGGTGCTGGAGAGGCAGCTGAGAGTCTTACATCTTGCACAGGCAACAGGAAGTGGCCTGTCTCAGTGGGCATGGCATATATATATATATATATATATTATATATATATATATATATGAGACCCCCACAGCCCACATCCACAGTGACACACTTCCTCCAAAAGGATCACACCTCCTAATAGTGCCACTCACTTTGGGGGCCATTTTCTTTCAAACCACCACACCATCAAACCCACAAAATGCCTTAACTCCCTATGTTTGCTGTCTGCTTCCCACCTCTCTCCACTTGACATCTCTTGAACACCCAGTCACATTTTCATGTAATTCGTGGAGGCTCTAAATGAACAGAGTGACATCTCATTTGGCTCGTGAGCCATTTCAATATACTAAATACCAGGGGCCCCATATTAAGTCCCCTTTAGTGAACTACCTGACCCAGTGCTTTCTTTGTAGCTCTGAATAGCTTCATTGACATCAAACTCTGTAGTAAGTGTTAGGGATACAGCATGGATGGTTGGGACTGTGGGTGGCAGTCCCAGCAGCATGGTCCCATGGCACAGCAGGTGACGGATGGTGGGCACATGGGGAAACAGAGACCTGTAGAGGTGACTCCTATTGAAAGTTTTATTGAGGGGGAAGTTAATAAAATCAGGTAAAGAGACAGCGAGATGACAGAAGAGAAGGGCAGGGGGGGGGGTGGAGACAGGAAAAGTCCTGTCTGCCCTTCAAAGAAACAGACAGAAAAAGAGAACAGAAGTGGGCAGACTTTCCTTTTATTTATTTATTGTTTTTGTTTTTTCGAGACAGGGTTTCTCTGTGGCTTTGGAGGCTGTCCTGGAAGTAGACCAAGCTTGTCTCAAATTCACAGAGATCCGCCTGCCTCTGCCTCCCTAAAGGCGTGCGCCACCAACGCCCAGCAACTTTTTCTTTTAAAGAGCCAAGGTACATACACCTGCCATGCACAGGTGGGTGAGAGGCAGGGCCAGCACTGCCTGGATTACAACACTAAGTAGATAGGTCAGGCATAATTAATTATACATTGAAGGGACCGGAACCCTGCTTTAGCAGTCATGACAGGCAAACAAACATGTGCTTGCCTGACCTTGCCCCTCCAGTCCTGGTTACTAGAGGTCAGATATTCTTCTTGTGACAAGGAACCAATCAGAAGTTAGCTGATGGGGCTATGCTTTATGGCTCTGGGTGTGTTTTACAGTACAAGTGCACAACAGTAACATGCAAAGCATAGCAACCGCCCTGGGAGGGCCTGTGGGCCATAACAACCAGTTGACCAATAAACACCAGACAGATCACCCAAGCCTGGAAGTGCACCAATCCTGAGACTGTTGCATACTCCTAGAGACACCCCTTGCTCTACCCAATATATTCCCCACCTAGTGGTTCCTAGGGGTCCTTCTCCAAGCATCCACCATGAGGAACAGATGAAGGGCCCAAGCTAATGAGGTTCGCTCCTTAAACAACAATGAAAGACTTTTTGCTTTTACATCAGAATGGGTCTCTTTTTTATTTTAATCATTTTTTTAATAATCCCTCCTCTTCTCCCCTTCTCATTCTCCTAGCTCCCTCCCCCCTCTTCCTATGCTCTCAATTTGCTCAGCAGATCTTCACCCTTTCCCCTCTCCAGGGGACAATGTTTGTCTCTTTTAGGGACCTCCTTGTTTACTAGCTTCTCTGGCAGTGTGGATTGTAGGCTGGTAATCCCTTACTCTATGTCTAAAATCCACATATGAGTGAGTACATACCATGTTTGTCTTTTTGTGACTGGGTTACCTCACTCAGAATGGTTTCTTGGAGTTCCATCCATTTTCCTGCAAATTTCAAGATTCCATTGTTTTTTTTTTTCCCCACTGAGTAGTACTCCATTGTGTAAATGTACCACAATTTTTCTATCCATTCTTCACTTGAGGGGCATCTAGGCTGCTTCCAGTTTCTGGCTATTACACATAGTGCTGCTATGAACATGGTTGACCAGATGTCCTTGTTGTATGAATTTGCCAGAATGGGTCTCTTAGTGATTTGGAGGGTTCAGAATTTGATCACAACAACATGTATATCTTACCAGGCAGGACTCTTCTCCTCACCTCTGCTTCAAACAAAGGAGTTCTCCATCTCCATTTTGCTGTGAGCTACAGAGTTGAAGTTGTGGATCTGACTAGGCAGCTGTCTCTGACACATTCATTATGCTCACCAGGCATTCTTGGTCTACTTGCTTGTCTCTAGCGACTACCATTGGTCCAGGACACCCTAGTACTATCTTAAGGTCACTAACTAGGACACTTGAGAATGATGCTTAGGGAATTTTTGGAAACCAGAAATACAACCTTTAGGCTTGAAGTTTGTCTTGGTTCTCCTCACATGCTACAAAAATAGTAGAGGATTTATTTGGTATCATGGGGTCCAGCACTATTTATAAACAGTACATACTGAGTTTGAGACATGAAAGATGTATCCCACTGGCTAGACCATGGTAGGGGGCTGGCTTGATTGTCTTTTTATTATTTTTCTCCCTGGAAATCCAATCGATCGGTAATAATTTGCACTCTGCCTGTTTTAGGTAGGTTAGGGTTCTCAGATACTACTGTTAAAATAATCTTTATTTTACCCTGATTTCATTTATTTATTTATGTATTTATGTATTTATTTATTTTTGTCCTTTAGCAAATAAAAAGAGTTTTTCCAAGAAAAGCAAGTTCAGTTTACAAGTTAAAGCCATTTAGATACCAGATCACAGTTTTAGGGGCCATTGATCTTATGTTCCAAGGTAGCAATATCTACAGAAAGATGTCTATGTGAGGAGTATGATTATTTTATCAGCTTTGTGAGTCGTATTTAAAATGTTAGCATATGTTGGCTCTTTGTGGCATACACAAGTGATTTATTCTGCCCTAACTGTGGCTTCCAACTACAGTTTGCCACCCGGTCTCAGCAGGGGTTTGTTAACCAAACCTCCATTTAAATTTCTAAAGTTAAAATTATGATGGCAAACATCTTTTCTCATTCCATACAACTGCTGGAATTGTCAAAATCTCAACCAGGTAACATGTAACTATCCCACTAATGTAGACTGTGGTCCTAGTTAAAGCATCTTCAGAAAAAAAACCTCATACTGTGAAAACGGAAGCAAATATGAGGTCCAGGATGAGGAATCTGTGAAATCAGTATCCACTCACACTCTCGTCCATCAGTCTTCCCATAGGTTTCTGACTTCTCTAAAAGTAAGTCTTCCTCTGAACACAAGGATAACTACTGATTTCATATAATCTTTGGTAGCTTAAGAAGACTTTATTTCATCACATATGCAATGGAAATGTGATACCTAAACTGGTGTCTTGCTATGATTCTTATAAGTCTAAAGGAAAGAAAAAAATCTAAATCTAATACTTTATCCAAGTATCAAGGTATTGTTACATCATGAACAATAGATGAAGACTTTGCTAATTAAAAAACCAATCATAGTAAGAAATAGTAAAAATGAAAATGAAGGCGTCTAGGAATAAATGGAGCAACCGAAATGAGAAAAAAAATGAGCTTCTGAAGAAAATTTTATGCAACCATATAAATGATAACCTGAAACTCTGTATGGGGCAGTGTGTTCATCTCACTGCAAGACTGAAGGTGATTTGATTATTTAAGGAGTTGTCACTCAAAAAAAAAAAAAAAAAAAAAAACAGCTATTCACCATGTTTGAGATTTCCAGCATGAAGGTCATTCTGTTTCCTAAGATCAAAGACATAACTAACAAAAATGACATGTCTGTCGAGTGTTAGATATTTCTTAACCATTAGGTACTTCAATCTTGGTAAGTATTTTATGATGTAAGACTTCATACTGTTACTGATATCCAGAATCCAGTGGAAGACAGAATGTTTGAGTCATTTGTCCAAGGACGTTAAGTGATGGATTTGGTACTTAATGCCAGCTCTATCTAACTTGAAATCCTATGTTCTTTCTTTCACAGTCCTCTGCTTTGAGGTTTAGACTACAGTATTAGAAGTCTTCTGTTAGAAAGGAAAAAGAAGCATCCACCAACCATTCATAAGCAAACAATATGTGGGAATGCTTGGCACTCAAGAGGGTCTCCATAGCTGTCCTAAAGCCAAGCCTTGTAGTCTACAGATGCTCATGTCACCTGGTGGACAAGGAAGGCAATCATTTTCCTTCTTGGCCTTATTTTCCTGCTTCTTTTGGTGTGCTGATCTGAATGAGAATAGCACCCATAGCCTTACATATTTGAATACCTATTCTACAGTTAGTGGAACTGATTGGGAAAACTTAGGAGACATGACCTTTTTAGAGGAGTTGTGTCACTAGGATGGGTGGTAAGGTTTTAAAAGCATATACCAGCCAAGTCTCTGCCTCTCCCTCAGTCTGCAACTTACAAATCAGATGGGAATTCCCAGTCACTGCTACAGCACCATGCCAGTTGGTCCACCACTATGCTCCGCACCATGGACTAACCCTCTGAAACTATAAGCAAGGCCCCAATCAAATGCTTTCCTTTCTAAGTTGCCTTGGTCATGGTGTTAGTTCACAACAACAGAACAGAAACTAAGACACTGGTGGGGGTTTTGCGCCTTTCGGGGGCTTGGCTTGATTATAGTGTACTTTCCTTTTGGTAAGCTGCCTATCTTCCACTTGGGAAATATGAAACAGAGTAAAGGAAGAAAATATTTTGAAGTGGACTGAAAATGACAGCATGAAGAGCAGCTGCGGGCTGAGTCTAGTAGGAAGTTAGCTCAAACAAGCCTTTTCAGAAGCAAGGATTTTCTCTGAAACCTCTTCAATCTCCTGGTCTAAAAAAAGGAATAAGATTCCCCAGAGTATTTTTTTATTTAATTTTTAAGGGATGGAATGTAAAACGTTAAACTGAACTTGTTGGGCAACTGGTCTAGCTGTCAGGATATAAGAGCAAAGATGAGTTATTTGTGTAATGAATTGTATGTAGGATAATGTGTAAGCAAGAGAACTTCATTACTGGTATAAAGTTGCCAGCAGCACACAACTGAGAATTTGGAGAGAAGATAGTCACCATTGCAGTCTACAGTCTGATCAGAGTCTCTAAGGACAAGGTTGTAATGTTTAGAGCACAAAAAAATACATTAGACCTGCCATGCTCTTTGCATTGGTCACGCAAGGAATGACAGGATTTATAGGCTTGTCCAAAGAGCCTTGAATCTCAAATTGTGGTCCTGACACCTGCAGCATCAGCACCACCTGGGAGCTTTCCAAGTTCAAACTCTCAGGTCTACCCTGGAGTCTTCAGTTTATCAAGATCCTTGTGTAACTTTTACATAAATTAAGATACAGTAGGACTTTTTAAAAAAATCTGCATGTGGATCTTCTTGAGGAATATTTATATATTCTGAGTGACTTCTTCCAAAGAGACACTCAGTTTCTCATGGGAGCAGTGTGGCTAATAGCAACAACAGCCTTCTGGAAAATCTTTCTACCACATCAGAGTGGTGTTTGTTCTAATTCTGGATTCCAAGAAGAGAAGCCTGATCAGACTTGGGTGATTCTTCCATTAGCCTGAAGATTCACAAAACATTCACTCCAATCCCAGTCCTCAACTCATTCTTTTATTAAATCCCTCATATATTCACTAATCTTTGCTCCTTTTATTCTTCCTTCTTCCCTCCTTTGCTTCCTCTTTCCTTCCTCTTCCTCTTTCTCAATGATATTTAGACAAGAAGGAAGCTGTTGCCACTGCTGGTGTGAGTGCCAACTTGTACAGCCACTTTGGAAATCAATATGGTGACTCCTCAAGAAAATGGGAATCAGTCTACCACAAGATCCAGCAATTCCACTCCTAAGCATATATCCAAAAGAAGAACATTCATACAACAAAGACATCTGTTCACCGATGTTCATAGCAGCACTATCTGTAATAGCCAGAACCTGGAAACAACCTAGATGCCCCTCAACCGAAAAATGGATGGAGAAAATGTGGTACATTTACACAATGGAGTACTAGTCAGCAGAAAAAAACAATGGATCTTGAAATTTGCAGGAAAATGGATGGAACTAGAAGAAACCATTCTGAGTGAGGTAACCCAATCACAAAAAGACAAACATGATATGTACTCACTCATATGTGGATTTTAGACATAGAGTAAGGGATTACCAGCCTACAATCCACACTGCCAGAGAAACTAGTAAACAAGGAGGACCCTAAAAGAGACAAACTTTGTCCCCTGGAGAAGGGGAAAGGGTCACCATCCCCTGAGCAAATTGAGAACATGGGAAGAGGGGGGAGGAAGCTATGAGAGTGAGAAGGGAAGAAAAGGAAGAATGCAGAGGTCACGAGGAAGCAGAAATTTTGAATCAGGTGTAGATTAGAAGAAAGGACATATGATAGGTAGGATTTTAGTTGGGGGGGTTGGTAGAGGAGGAAGGGAGGGAGAAGGGAACTGGGATCGTCATGTAATTCAATCTTGTTTGTAATTCAAATATATAAAAAATAAAAAACAAAAAGAAGGAAGCTGTTGTATATCTTAAGTGTTGACTAGAGTCTTCTCAACTGGGTGTCTTGTGATGTTGATATAGATATATGAAATCAGACACCAAGGAAGTTGGCAAGCAATGCCAGTGGAGGCTTGATGTTGCCTCAGCTTGTGTGTGAGCTTCGGCTTCCGTTCACATCTTTCTCAAGAGCTTTCCAGTTTCTTTCCCTTTCTCTTGTTTCTTCTTTCTCTTTCCTGACTTCTTTTCTGAGAAACCTTGACAGCAACACTAAAATCAAGAACTCCAGTATTCTCTTAAACATTTTTTTTTTTTTTTGGTTTTTCGAGACAGGGTTTCTCTTTAACTTTGGAGGCTGTCCTGGAACTCACTCTGTAGACCAGGCTGGCCTGGAACTCACAGAGATTTGCCTGCCTCTGCCTCCTAAGTGCTGGGATTAAAAACATGAGCCATTACCACCCAGCAACTCAATTTTTAAACCATATAAATCAGCTAAAATTTTAAGACACAGGAGAAATTGTGTTGAGAATAATTGCCAGTAATAAAAATTACTTAATGGATTTGGAAGTAGTTGAGAATCAGGTTTTCTAAAAACTCTGAGGTGCACACCCTCAGAATCACTAAGTAATTCATCAGATCTACCCTTACTCCCCTTACTAAATGAAAGCCATCATCTGCATTCAACTACTTATGCTCAAAATAATAGAGAAGTAACACTTCAATTAATTAGATGCTTTGTTTTTGTTTTTGTCTTTGAGACAAGATCTCAATATAGTCCAACATGGCCTGAAATTCCCTCTGTAGGCCAGTGGCCTGAACTGATGGCATCCACATAGCTGCCTATTAAGTGATAACATTACAGGCATGTGACAAAAAGCCCATGCATCATTATTTTCTTTAAATATTACTTATCAGAGTAGTCATAAAGAGCTAGCACCAGCATACTTGGGGTTTAGCTCTTATACTTATCATCTATTTCATTCTATATACATCTATTCTCAAATATGCTAGTGACTAAAAACACCATTGTTGGCTGGGCTGGAAAACTATACATACCATTACGTTATTACTGCCACTACTACCTGACCATTCTACTTATCTAAAACATAACCCTAAGGCTAAAAAATGTTCATTAGCTTGGGATTTCATGTTCATTTTTAAATATTAGACTTTTACAAAAATATTGGCTACTCCTCTATGTGATGATACTCAGAAATCTATATTCTTATACTCACTGATGACTTACTTCCAATAGAAACTATATATCACAGTCTACTAATTGAACTCAGTGAATTATAGAGTATTAAAATATTACTATGGTGGTAAGAAGGCTAATAGTCCATTCATTCACTCCTTCAACCCTTACGCATGTATGAGCATTATTGTGGGCCACTTTCTAAGACAGCGATGTAGATGCAAAAACAAGCAGGTCTTGTATCTTCAGAGCTTACCATTCATGCTTAACACATCATAGACACGGTTGCAACAATTATACATCAGTGTGGGAGACAGTGGACTATCCGGAAAAGAGAACTAGAGACTTCATCTGAGTAAAGCAATAGGTAGACATCCGTTAAAAAGCTAGGTTTTGAACTAACTTTCAAACAAGTGAAAAAAAAATCCATGAAAGCATAAAATGGAAAGAGTTTGTATGATGTATGCACAAATAGAATAGATAACGGTGATACAGGCTCTGTAAGATATTTCAAGCTGGCACACAAGAGGAACTGGAAATTGGACATAGGAGCCATGCACAAGGCTGAAAAGATTTCTAATACACAAAGCATTCCTTTGGTCAAGAAATGTGGGAATGAGAGGTGATGGGTAGAGTTGAATGGCAGGTAATGGAATGTGTGCGGAATAATTAATTGTATTTGCCCTAGAAAATGAGTTCTGTTCCTACGGAAGAGCAGCATTTGCAACTATCAGAACTATAACTGATAGTTATAAAGTGACAGAGAGGCAATGAAAGACTCAACTCAACCGCATTAAATAACCCGGAAAGGGTGCTTGAACTATGCCTGGCTTGCCACTGAGAAGAACTAGATGTCTTTTTAATGTTTTTAATGTTTCCTGCAATTTCCATACGTTGTGCACTTCATTCTGAGTGCCCTGTGTTTGTTAATATTGTTGATAAGAACAAATGAAAGAACAATGTGCTTGGCTCACTTTCCACTTATTTAAGTTCCCTGAGACTGAAAGCCGGTCTTGTCCTCAGAGTCTAGCAGAGTACTGGGCAGAGTTGAGCAGAGTTGAGCACAAAGCAGGCTCCCACTAAATATGAATGGGACGAGTAGGAGCAAGGGAGCTTGGTTTGGAGATGGAGAATATCCATGTAGATCATAATGATGTTAAAAGTGGTTGTTAAGCTCAAAAGATGACATTGTGATTAGAACTATTTGGATATACGAAAACATTCAAACTATTTTTAGTAGTAATTTAGTGTTAACACTTACCTTATAAGGGTAACAACATCAACTTCTAGTAAAAGCTAATTTGTTACAGCATAACATAAGCCATGAAGAATTATGCTTCCATTGGACATGCTCATAGGAATGGGAAGAAAAATAGCAGCAACTTAGTGCAGGCTAATACAGAATTCTGATTCATGTACATCAAACTGTCAGACTGCTCTGACCTTTATCTTCTCTCTGGTGTTAGCGTTTGTTCTTGCCCCTTGTTGGTGTCTGAAGTCTAACTGACTGACAGGTGTGGTAAATCCCATTGCACTGGCCTTTTCTAAAGAGGATTGATGACCATGTAAGAACAGGCATTAACCTTAACCATGGCTTATTAACCTGGACCTTCAGCCAGTGGGGCCAGGCACCTGCTTCCTTTATGCTCAGCCAGTGGGAACCCATGGGTATTTTCAGTGGAGGCCTGAGTCAACTAAAGGAGGAAAAGATTGTTTTTTTATTGAAAGTGAAATTGCCTTTATTGACTCTGGGAAGGAAGGGGTAAGAACAAATAATACTTTTATATAAATAAAATATTTTTAGACAAAAGTATTTGAGGAGTTGGCTCAAGTAGTAATAACAAAACAACAAGCTTAAATGAAAGCTTAGAAATTTCACATTAAAATAAAATAAGAACCAGTAGGTTATGATGATTTGAGAGACTAAAGAGTTGGAGTTTAATGTCTAATCATTTCTTTCCATCTTAAACACATCATTCACTTCTAAGTCATCTACTCATGTTTTCTTCAGCCTTCCATTATTAAGATAGAGTTATACCTTCCTTCCCTATTTGGGAACTACAGGGATCTTGCAATGCAGCCTAGAGAGTTATATGCTTCTGAAATGTGAGTGTGTGCACGCGTGCGTGCGCGTGCGCGCGCGCGCGCGCACACACACACACACACACACACACACAGATACTCATGTGTGTTCACATGTAAGGGTGCTTGTGTGCTCACGTGTGTGGAGGTCAGGAAACAATCTCTGGCATAGTTTCTCAAGTGCTATTCATGTTTTTTTTTTTTTTTTTTTGTTCTCTTGTAGTTTTTAGCAAGGTCTCTCACTAACCTGAAACTCATCAAGCAGTCAAGGCTGTTGACCATTGAGCCTCAGGGAGCTAACTGTGTGTCCTCCTCCAGTGCTGAGATTACAAGTGTGTGCCACCATGTGCAGCTATTTTTTGTAGGTTGTAGGGACTGACTGCAGGTCTTCATGTTTGTAAGGCAAGCATTACAAAGTGAGCCATTTCCCTAACCCCTGAAATATTATTTCCAGACACACTGGAGTCTTCTAATGGAATACATTTTGCCTTATTATTTGCATTTTAGAGATTATAATAGAGCATTATGGTTTTAAGAAAGCACCAATGTGGACAGGATTACTCAACAGCCCGTCCTTGGCTTCCTCAAGTTGGGCATGAGGAGAACAAAGAAAAGTGCATGGATATCCTTCCAGAAAGATGATAATGGAAATTCTGAATTTACATAACAAATGACCCCCAAGCTGTTTGGAAGAACAAGAGTAATCACAAGGCAGGGATCCAGGTGCAGGATGCTGGTCTAACAGGGTCCCAAGGGCCAGTTTACTTGGAGAAATGGCAGGAATGTGTATTTAAAGTGGGCATAGGATTTTACCTGATGGATGCATGTCGACTGGGAGATCATTCAAATGAACCTCGCATTCTGACCTCTGACAAATCTGCCGCAGAAATCTGATGAAAAAGCAGTAAAATGAAGTGAACCTGTGCTTGACATTTAGACTACTTTTCTCATTGGTGATGCGAGTGATGGGGCTGCCAGACCATGGAGGTCAAGAGTAACTGCCTTTTCCCTCCCAGTGAATATGGAAATTCTGCATGTTGTTCAACACGCCCATTGCAGCTGTTAGAGGCAGCCATACGCCACAGGCTTCAGTCACAGGTACACTTTTTTAAATTTGTGGCATCTCTGGGCTTGACTAAAGAGGGTTTCCTGCCATAGGCGGCAGCTGAGCCTTGCGGACATGATCAGGAAGGTAAATTAGCACCAATTACTTCTCAACACTACCACCAAAACTACCAGAAAAGGGAAAGGAAAGCACACACTGGAGGGAAAGCAGAAGGAGTTCTTGGGAGGCTGATTTTCTAAGTACCACAGGCTAGGTGACTGTGCCATAATTTGATGTGGGTGTGTGAGGGTGACCAGAAGCTTCTGCTTTATCTCCACATGTTTTCTCAGAACAGTAGTCATTTCCCTCCTCTACAATTGCCAACACCAAGTCTTTAAACTCAACAGGGCTCAGGTGAGGGAAGATTAAAAAGGCTTTCATGGATAAAGAATTGACACCTGTGCTCAGTTGACCAGTATAATCATAACACACATCCGTGCGCACATACAGGCTCAAGAAAACACAAAGAAGGACTGGACAGACAGTTTAAAGGTTAAATAAAGGTAAACATGAGCAAGTGAGGAAATGATCTAAAGCCATGGTTCTCACCCTGTGGATCAAGACCCCATGGGATGGAACAACTCTTTCACTAGAGTTTCTTAAGACCATCAGAAATATCAGATATGTACATTACAATCCATAATGGTAGCAAAATTTCAATTATGAAGTAGCAACTAAAATAATTTTATGGTTGGGGGTCACCACATATTAAAGGCTGCAGCATTAGGAAGGTTGGGAACTGCTACTTCTTGCAGAAAGCCCTGGTTCGAGTCCCCTGCATCTGTGTGGTGATTCCCAGTCATCTGTAACTCCAGTTCCAGGGAATGTCAAGCCTCTTCCAACTTCCTTGGGCAACAGGCACAAACACAGAACATACACATACACACAGGCAAAACATTGGTACCCATAATATGAAAAAATCTTAAAAAGAAAAGTTTGGGCTTGAAGAAAAATGTAGAACCCCAGCAGTGTCACATTTCTGTGGGGTAAACTCTAGTAACTATCTGTATGCAACTGAGGCTGTATTTAAAACCGGGAGTAAAGTCAGGTGCAGCATCTCACACCTGTCATCATTTGGGGAGAGGAAGCAGGAGAATTGCCACAAATTATGGTAAAGTCAGGGCTGCCTACAGAGTGAGGTCTCTGCTCGCTGGGAAAACAGGGTGAGTTTGTGTCGCAGAACAAAACACAAACAAACCAAGCCCTAAAGAAAATAAGTTAGAAGGAAACACACCTGCAAAGGAGTGGTTGGGGAATAAAGGGCTGAATTAAAGCTACGAAAGGGTGAAGCAACCTACTTTCTGGGCTCTGTCAGTGGCGGTTCTGTACAACTGAGACATCATGGGATTTGGTAGCAGAGAAGTCTGTCTTTAGTTGTAGCCGTTCTGAGACTGTTTGTGACCTTGACCACATCACGTCATCCGTCTAGCCTTCATTTCTTTATCTGTAAAGTGAAGGTTTATTTCTTATTTCTCCATCTGAGGCTTTAACAGCATATTTGATCAAGAATAGAGATTTTTTTGGCTCCTCATTAAACAGTCTGAGAAGCCTAGTAACAGAACACTGGAATCTGGTGAACTCCTTGGTCCTGTGCCATTCATTCCACGGTAGAACAATGGAAATGGAGCAAAGGAAAGCCACATTGCATATGTTGAAAACCCAGCTAGGCTAGGTGACTGGAACCTTTAATCTCAGTGCTGGGGAGGCAGTGGCAAGTGGACCTCAGATTTTAAGACCAGCCTGGTCCTCACAGTGGGTTTCAGAACAGCCAGGGCTACACAGACAACCCCTGACTCAAACAAACAAACAAAGCAGAAAAAAATAAAAGAAAGGAAGAAGGAAGGAAAGAAAGAAAGGGAGAAAGAAAGGAAGAAAGGGAGAAAGAAAGAAGAAAGAAGAAATCTATTTTTGTAAATGGAGTTCTTAATTGGTCTAAGTAATAAAAGCCTGGAGTCAGATATAGAGGGAAATGCTGAGAGATCAGAGAGAAGAAGCAAGCCACAGCACACCTTACCTCCTTAGCATTTCAACAGACAAGAGAGAAAGTTTCTGTTTCTCCCTGCTTATATCCTGTTTCTGTCCAGCTACTTTACTTCCTGTCTGTCTGTACAGACCTCCAGACCTCTATGGTTAGCTAGTGGCAAGCTCCATTCTCTGACCTTCAGACAGGCTTTATTTGTACAAGCAAGATATCACCACACATTCCCCTTTTTGGTCTAAAATTTAAAAATAAGGTGTTGCTGATGGGGGAAGTCCTTCTGTGTATATGTTTGTCTTATTGGTTAATAAATAAAGCACTGTTGGCCAATAGGGAAGCAAGTTAGGCAGGACTAGGGGAGAAGGAGGATTCTGGGAAATATAGTAGGGGAGTCGCCATGTGATCTTGGGGAAGAGAGGACGCATGCTGCTGGCATCCTTGATAAGTCTTCATAAAATGGTTATGGTTGATACTTAAGACAGACCTAGCAAATAAGAAATACTAGTCATTGGCAGCAGTATTGTAACTAATATTAATCTCTGTATGTTATTTGGGGGCCTAATGTGGTGGTGGAACTCGGGCGGCTGGTGGAATGAGTTATTGTTACATGTTGCAGAGTTTTCTCATGTCCTACCAAGGTCATGCCGCTTCAGCCCCAAATGAGCACACAAAGACTTATATTAATTATGAATCTGCTGGCCAGTGTCTTGGACTTCTTACTGGCTAGATATGTCTTAATTATTACCCCTTTGTTTTAATCTATGTATTTCCATGTAGTCTTGGCTTACAGGAGAATGCCTTGCACATCCTATCCTTCCAGTGAACATGGTTATTCCGTCTGCCTATATTTGAAAGAATTCTCATCTGCTAGTCCTGCCTATACTTCCTGCCTGGTCAATCAGCCAATCAGTGTTTTATTCGTCAACCAATAAGAGAAACATATATAGAGGGACATCTCCCATCATTAAGGTTATAACTAATATAGGAAAAGCTATATACAATAAGTATATACAATATGTACAGACAGTAAGTACTTTAACAATGTCTAGTCCATTAGCATTAGACAAATTCAGAGAAAATACTCGATAATCTATTCTTTTTTGATGAGTCCAAGGTCTTGTACCTAATATATATTCTATTCTAACTTGTATTATCAAATTATCTTTTAATGTCTCTCAAACCTATTACACTTAACACATCTATAGTGAATTTCTTTACTGATTCTAGTAAACTATATCTATCCTATCTAGTCTTCACCTCCCTCAGAGACCTGAGAAGGAAATAATATTAACTGAGTAAACAGGAAGTGTGAGCAACAGACTTCAAAAAAATGTGAGGAAATGGCAGAAACAGATGGCTACCTGGACAATCACCCAAAATTGCTCTGCAATGTTGGGGCATCCATCTTTGGCCTATAGGCCTAGCATATCTGACAGACATTTCTGTGAACCAGGATAATCTGAATGACTGGACTGCCTTGCAGTCACTCTTTTTCCATATTCTGTTTGTCCTATTTGGACAGCATACTGTCAGCAATTGAGGCAAGAACACTTTCTTGCCCAGTGACTTAGCTTTACCACAAAGAAAGTAAACTCCATGTAGAGTTTCTTCAATGCCCATCATCTTCTCCAATGTAGATTGGTGCTGGCAGAAGCAGACATGTCTCATTGTCATAAAAAAGAACCTATGTTATTAAAACATGATAAATGCCATATTCTGTAGGTGTTTGAAAGGTTTTGAAGACTACCTATCCATTTGAAATATATCTCTGTATATCTAGAAATCTAACAACTGTAAGTTTTGACTGTAATAGGTGACTATATATAATCTGTATTTAATTATACAATACATTTTAATGAGCTGTATAAACACAATACCTAAACAAGAGTAGAAATATACATATAATAAAATTGACTTTAAATTTGTGTCAGTAAACCAAAATCCATACCAATGCCAAGTATTCATTTCTATATCATATTCCCCTCTTTTTCTTTAGAAGGAGATTGACTGTGATCATACACCATTTATAACCAATCCCTTTAAATGAAAACAAATTAACAGCATACAGAAGGATATCCCCCATCACATTTTCTTTAAAACAAAAAGTGCCCCCTTTGACAATGACAACATCAATTCATTCTTGAGGGAAGAGCCCTCTACTTCTTAAAGATCTTCCCACTAAGTAGGTACCTAACCCCTGTGTTTTGAGGGGCAGACAAACTATAGCATATTAGTATTATTATCTGTTTCTGGATTGTAGTGAGGAGAAATAAGATAGTACACACAGGTGTCATTCCAAGTCCTGAATGATAATAGGTGCCCAATGGGTATAAATTCCATTCCTCTGTGAGCCTCAGGCCAATACCTGCCAGTAGTAAATTAAGCTCTCAGGAAGACAAATGGACTCACGCCTGCCTCTGTGGGGTACTTTAGGAGCTCACGACAATGTCTGTTACTGATGGCCTGGCAGTTAGTGTCACGTTCTTCAACTTCAGCACAAGTGACTTGGACCTCTAAGAGATGCTACAAAATTGAAATTCAGTCTCCCCTCATTTCCTTCAAGGAGACTCTGGCACTGTACTTTGTGACTGAAACTAATCTTCCTTGTGTAATGTTCATGGCTTGAGTGTTTCTCCCAAAGAAAACAGAATTTTCCATGTTTCTGAATTGCTGGTGCAGCTAAGTGATTTTAGCAAGGATCGTTTCTAGGTCTTTTTTTTTTTTTTTTTGACATTCTCAGCAGTTACTTTAATCAGAAACCTACACCCTCATGGACCATCTATAGGCCACTGACATTTGAATGATGAGATGGAATACACATACAGGCTGACGGAGTCTTGATAGATGCTCTCTGTGGGGGGAGAGTCATAAGGTGCCTGTCACACCAGGAAATCTGAAATGCAATATCCTCTCCCATGGAGGGGAGAGAACAAGTGCTTTCTCCTTACCCTTGTTTTTAATACTTAGCCAACATTTTGATAAAACAGAGGCTGACAGCATCTCTAATGGGTTAGTTATATCTCCCAGGTTCTTCATTTTTAATAGTGTGATTGGTATACATTAATTGAAAAAAAATAATGTGTTTAGGGTCTGAGGTCATAGTTCAGTAGGTGAAATGATTACCTTGCAAGCATGATGACCGGAATTCCATATCCAGAACCCATGAGAAAAGTCTAGCACAGTGGCATGTGCTTGCTATCTCACTGCCAAAAGGCCAATTCAGCCAATGAGAGGACTTGTATCAAAAAACAAGGTGGATGGCACTTGGGGAGTGAATCCAAAGGTTGACCTCTGGCCTCCACGTATTCATTCACAGGTGTGCATACACACTTACACTCACACGAATACGCACACATACACAATACACACTCACAGATGGGCTTCATTTGGCACTTGTATGCATTCAGATGGCATGCTTCCATAACAATACAATACCATTGGGCTCTCTTAATTCTCCTCCTAGGTGTTCAATTTTCAAACAAGAGTATAATGGAAGCTATACTATCATAATAATGTAATAATAGTCCATTCTAAAATATGTCATAGTATACTTTCCTGTTGGAACTCAGACTTTGTCAGGTAAACTCCTTATTGTTTTGGTCCCTCCCTTTTTATTCTCTAAATACAAAAACTTAAAGACATTTTCAGAGCCCTGTCCTGGCTTCATTTCTGTTGCTGCCATAAGATACCATGATAATTTGAGGAAGAAAGGAATTTATTTCAATTCTTGATCCCATGTTACTGTCTCTCATTGAGGGGGAAATTAAGGCAAGAACTTCAAATAGCTAGTCACATCCACAGTCAAAAGAGAGAGACATCAGTGTGGAGGGACACTAGCCCACTAGAACATGTGTCTCTGCCAGGCCTTGCCTTATCCACAATTTCCTCTGCCTTGCTAAAAATTACATTAGACTACATTACTGATGCTATTCCCCAAAGTCTGTTCCCCTATTTGGGCAATCCTTCCTTCTGAGACTTACTACCATTGAAATCCAGCAATCAAAAGCCCACTTTGGCTCACCCAACTAACATGCCCAATTAAATTTAAATACATCATACTAATACAAGGTTTCCTGTTTTATAAATGCCATTTGCCTATATGCCATCACTGTCTCTTTTCTATCCAGAGCAGTCCTTTGCAGACCGCCCCCCCAGTGTTCCTTTTCCCTTCTCACTGTCCTCTATCTCTTGTGTTTGTCTCTTATCCCTTGGTACTATCCCTCTGGGGCAAATGTACTTCCTTCATGTAGAAAAATGGTCTTGAGGTGTCCTGAGCCAGCTCCAGGGTTCCCTACATAATGTATACATTTCCACTTGCTTGCTTGTGCTCAGCTTGATTTCCTAAAAGTTCAGAACCCCTTCCTAGGGAATGATGCCGCCCACAGGAAGCCAGTCTTCCTACAATGAACTTGATTAAGGATATCACACAGACAGAGACCCACAGGACTACGGAACGTAACGCAATCCCTCACTGCGATTCTCTTCCCATGTGGTTCTAGGTGACTCTAGATTGTGTGCAGCTGAGAGGGGCATGCTTTTAATCCCAGCACCCTAGAGGTAGAAGCAGGTGGCTCTTTGTGAGTGGAGGCCAGCCTAGTCTACAGAGTTCCAGAACAGGCTCCAAAGCAATACAAAGAATACCTGTCTCGGAGGAAAAAAAAAAAGAAAAAATAGGAGAGAGAGTTAAAACTCAGCATCACAAGTGCCTAGTATTTCTTCCAATTTCAAAACTGTACAAGTCCAGAAGTATGACACTAAAGATTATTTGAGTGTACAATGTTGTCTGGTCTCCTGCCAATCTTACAAGTGTCTCATTTTAGCATTATGAAGACCTTTGGAGGTATGCTGTCTCATTTGACGATTATCACTAAGGCAGGTGTTCTGTAGATGAAAATCTGGGGCATGATGAAATTGAATGATCTACAAAAGGTCACAGAAACTTCTCAGTCAAAACTCCAAAAATTTTGATGAATGTCCTCTCCAGTTTGCAAATGGCAACAGCAAGGTATTGAAATAACAGAAAATGCACAAGCTCATCAAATGCTAAAGCTTAAATACGAAGGGAGGAGAAGAAAAAGCTGAGGTTGTTACATACCCACGATGTTATCTGCATTTCCGTTGCTGTGATAAAATGCTAATGGAAAAAGTTTCATCAGATTGTTTTCTCTGTGTGTTTACTTCACAGGGAAATATCTGATGTAAGCGGATATGATTACAGTCTCAACAACCGACACTTCAACATTTGCTACTGCAGGGACCAGCTCCCCGTTTCGGCAGCCATAACAGCCGAACACGTGCTTGTCTGACCTTGCCTTGGTCACTAGAAAGTCAGGTGCCTGCCTCGTGTCAAGGAACCAATCAGAAGTTAGCTGGTGGCGCTATGCTTTATGGCTCTGGGTGTGCTTTACGGACAAGTGCACAGCAATGATGCACAGAGCATAGCAATCACCCTGGGAGGGCCTATGGGCCATAACAACCAGTTGGCCAATCAACACAGGGCAAGCCCTCCAAGCCTGGAGGCACACCAATCCTGAGCCTGTGCGTACCCCTAGACACTCCCCTTACGCTGCCCTATAAGATCTCTATGCAGACTCTTTGAGCTGTCTTTCTAGCCATCTGCCATGGTGGATGGATGGAAGACCCCGAGCTAACATGGGGTTAGCTCGTTAAACAACAATAAAGCCTCATGCAGTTTGCATCAAGCTTTCGACTCCGAATGGTGATTGGGGTGACCGAGGTCCTGGACTAAGATCCTGGAAGCCTGAGCTTTCGGGGGAGGGGGGGTCTTACACTACTGAGAATAAGTATTTCTTGGCCGTGCTGTGAGCGATGTACACCTTTAATCCCAGCCCTCAGGAGGCAAAGGCAGGTTGACCTCTGAGTTTGAGGACAGCTTGGTTTACAGAGCAAATTCCAGGACTGCCAAAGCTACACAGAAAAACCCTGTCTCAAAAAAAAAAAAACAAAACAAAAAGGAAAATAAAATTTCTTCTATTAGTCACAAAGCCATAAATCCATTATCAGAGCTAAGAAGATTAATGCCTATTTCATAATCACAACTACTATGTCCTGTACATATTAGTTTTCATGAATAATTTGGACTATGTTTTACAACAGTGGCCAAATCTAGGATTTAGTCATATATTATATACCACATTTTATCCTTTTTCTCCTCATATTTTATTTTCTAAAACACTTTCCTCTTTGTAAGAGATTCCCTTTCTACTATAAAAGATAAGCACTTTTTTAAAAAAAAATTTTGATTTTCTGAGACAAGATCCCACTATGTAGCATTGGCTGGCCTGGAACTTGCTATGCAGACCAAGCTGGCCTTAAACTCAGACATGTTGTGAATATTAGTTATATGTGTGTTGCATCCCTTTGTGTTGTGGAATATTTGTTTAATTGTCATGGCCTGGCATGTCTCAGCCCCAAGCCATGAGGTTCGGCCTGAGTGGGGGACCATGGACTCGGAAATTCCTAGCAACCCAACGGCGATAAAGACCAAACACAGGCATCTTGTCATCTTTAGAGAGCTCTCAGTTCCATGCTGCAAAACCGGAGTCTCTTCTTTATTCAGCATCTTCCTGGTTGTAATCTAACCATGCTTCCCTGGCCATGAGACCATTTCTCTCTCCTCCAGCAGCCCCTCCGCCAGCTACCTCCTAACTCTCTGTGTCCTCACTTGTCCTGTACACCTATCCCTCCACCCTGGTGCAGGCCTATTCAAATGCTTAGTTCTGTAGAGATGCAAACTAGGGGACCTTCTCCACTGAGGATATGCCATTCAATAGCAGATTAGCTAGCATCGGCAATACAATTATAGACTGGAGCTCCTGGTTACTGGAACCAAGGTTTGGACCTCCATAAATCCTCTAATGGAATTTCCCTGGCTCCTGACATTTAATGATACAAAGAAGTGTTGCATTCTTTTATGTTACATTTATTTTGAAAGACTTAAAAATTAGCAAAGAAATATAGCCCAGAAACTGACCAAGGCTACTCCTTTGACTTAGTGCCTGGAATTTACCAGCCACCAGCAATTACTCCCTTACAAGGCCATAAGATAACTGGGTACCAAAAATTCCCAGATGGCCACTCTCCCCAAGGGGCTCATGAAGGAAACAGATTGCCCTACTGGCCAATGTGTCAATAATTAACAATTAAGGGTCCCTGTGAAACAAAGAGATAGCTACCATCAGTTAGCACATCCTGAGGTCTGCAGGTTTTACAACTGGTGGGGTCAGGAGGCTATCAGATTCCCAGGCCTCCCCTCAAGACAAAGGGCCTCTTAGGAACCCATGACTCATGGGTTCAACGGACAGAGAGTTGAGGCCCCTCCCTAAGCTTATGGTTTTTGCCTTTAAAAACGCCTGTGCCTGGGGGACGGCACTGCTCTCTAGCCTGCATGCTGGGAGAGCCCGTTTGTACAAACGTCCACCTTTCATTAAAGCCTCTTGCTGTTTGCATCAAGTTTCGCCTCCTCATGGTGATTGGGGTGGCCTCGGTCCTGGGAAAAGATTCTGGAGGCTTAAGATTCCAAGGAGGGGTCTTACAGTTTGACTGTGAATCTGTGTTACTGAGCCTGTCTAAAATACCTGATTGGTCTAATGAAGAGCTGAACAGTCAATAGCGAGGCAGGACAGGGATAGGCAGGGCTGCCAGGCAGAGAGAATAAATAAAAGAGAAAAAGAGAAAAGAAGGAAGAAGGAGCAATCGAGAAAAGGAGAAAGAGAGGAAGACATTAGAATCCAGCCACTCACCTATACAGCAAGCCACAGAGTAAGAAGTACAGAGAAACATAAAATCCCAAAGGCAAAAGGTAGATGGGATAATTTAAGTTAAGAAAAGCAGGCTAGAAATAACCCAAGCTAAGGCTCGGCATTCATAAGTAAGAAAAAGAATCCGTGTGATTCCTTGAGATCTGGGAGGTGGGCCCCCAATGAGCAAAGAGTAAAGAGTAGAAAAAAAATCCTCACTACGCGGAGATCTGCCTGTCGCTAGCACCATGCTACCATGCCTGGCTTGAGATACTAACTTTTTCAAAGGGGTTCAGCTAGCTGCTTTATAAACTGTGCTGTGTATTAGTTTTGTGTGGTTAAATTCAGATAAAATGTTTTCAGCTAAAATAGCTCATAATAATGCAATTTCATATTACAGACAATTAAAAAGTTTGAACTTCATTGTGAAGGAACCAGCTTCCCTTTTGGCAGCCATAATGGTCGAACATGTGCTTCTATGACCTTGACCTAGACACTAGAAAGTCAGATGCCTGTCTCGTGACAGGGAGCCAATCAGAAGTTACCTGGTGGCGCTATGCTTTACGACCCTGGGTGTGCTTTACGGACAAGCGCACAATGACGTAGAGAGCATAGCAACCACCCTGGGAGGGCCTATGAGCCATAACAACCAGTTGACCAATCAACACAGGGCAAGCCCTCCAAGCCTGGAAGCACACCAATCCTGAGCCTGTGCGTACCCCTAGACACTCCCCTTACACTGCCCTATAAGATCTTTTGGGAGACCCAAGGAGCCATCTTTTGCTAGCCGTCCGCCATGGCAGGTGGGTGAAAGACCCGAGCTAACATGGGGTTAGCTCGTTAAATTACAATAAAGCCTCGTGCAGTTTGCAGCAAGCTCTCGAATCCGCCTGGTGATTGGGGTGACCGCGAACCTGGCCTGAAACCCCGGATACTTGAGTTTTCGGGGTCTAACAATTGGAGAACTAATCTCTCTGGGTTATTCCACTGATTTAATGAAAACCATACTGCAACCTTCTGGAGGGAACACATTCAGTTTTACCTACAGATCCTGCAGATTCTGTCCCTTGGTGGAGAAGTTCAATTGGCTGTTTTCTCTTTTTGCTTGGTAAAACCAACTCTGACACTCTCTGCACACGCCTGTCACCCATCCTCATCTGTAGATGTTTGTTTTGTGAGTACTGATGACGGCACTAAGTCTGCCACTTGTTAAGATTCCCCACACACTATAAATGGGTGTTTTCCCCTTTCCACTAATAAGTCATCTGCAGGGTTGAATGCCGTATGAACATTCTGTTCCAATTAATTTCTTAATCAAAAATGTGCAGCTTCGCTTTCTTCTGTCAACCGAGGCATAAAAAGACTAAATAAAAACTTCCTCAAGTGCTTCAAAGCGCATGTGTTTCTCAGTCTTAAACTGCATTCTTTCCTGCTGATGAGACCGCTTTTCTCTTTGCTCAGCAAATTCATACCATGTATACTAATTGTCCATATTCCCACTGTGTACACTACATGCCCATATCCACACTGTTTACACCAATTGACCATATTCACACTGTGTACATTGATTGTCCATTCTCACACTGTGCACACTGATTGTCCATATTCACACGGTGTACACAAGTTGTCTGTAGCCATACTGTGTACTTTAGTTGCCCATTTCACACTGAGTACAATAATTGTCCATTAGCCACTTAGTAAGGAGCCAGTGAGGAACCACGGTGCTGGTGTCACATTACTGTGCACAAGTATTTTGCTTGAATCAGAAATTAAATTATTTCTGAAATGCCCAGAAGAATCTTCAAATGAAAAGGTAAAGTTTAATAGATATTTCAAGGGACAGAGGGAAAAGAGAAAGCTAATGGTACTCACATGACTGTGATTTTTACAATATTGTTAGAATTATTCTATTTTTTCATATTCTTTCTTTGTTGTGTATGCTTAATGGTTTGATTATTGGGTGGTCGGGGAGACTTTCTTTTCTGGTCCAATCTATTTGGTGTTCTGTAAATTTCTTGTACCCTTTTAGACATGTTCTTCTTTAGGAAAGCAAAGTTTTCTTCTATTATTTGACTTTGAGCAGGGAGTCTTCTCTTTCTTGTATTCCTATTATTCTTAGGTTTGGTCTTTTCGTAGTGTCCCAGATTTTCTGGATATTTTTGTGCCAGGAATTTTTTATATTTAACATTTTTTGATTACTGTATCAATTTTTTTCTATACTCTATGCCTGAGATTCTCTCTTTCCATCTCTTATGTTCTGTTGGTAATGCTTATATCTGTGGTTCTTGCTCATGTACCTAGATTTTTTATTTCCAGAATTTTCCCAGTTTGTGTTTTATTGCCTCTATTTCCATTTTCAAGTCTTGAACAGTTTTATAGTTTTATTTCTTTCTTTCAACTGTTTTTGGTTTTTCTTGGCTTTCATTTCCTTCAGTGGTTTGTTTGTATTTTTCTGAATTTCTCTAAGGGATTTATTCATTCCTCTGTAAGGACCTCAGTCATCTTTATAAAGTTGGTTTTAAGGTCTTTTTATTGTGTGTGTGTGTGTGTTCTTGTTCTTCTGTTGTGTTGGAATATTTAGGACTTGTTGTAGTAGGATATTTGGGTTCTGTTGGTGACATATTGCCTTGACTGTTCTTTCTTGTGTTCTTACACTAACCTCTAGATATCTGGATTTGGGGTAATTAAAGGTCTTTGTACCCATTTCTGAGTTTGTCTTTGTTGAATGGGTGTTTAGTTCCTTGGTTTCTGTTTCCTCTTTGGTCTCCTGGCCTGTGTGGCCTGGGTTCCTTCCAGTCTATCTGGTTTCTGGTAAAGCAGAGAGTTTCCACTTTACTTGGAGGCTGGCAAAAGGCAACTAGGAGGGCACAGGACTGGTGATAGGGTGGAGGGTGGATGCTGAGATAGTGAGAGAATCAGTGAATTTGGTGGAGAGGCAGCCTACCTGAACTTCTAGTCTGCTTGGTCTCTGGTGGAGTAGGGAATCTTTGTCTCAGTTGGAGGCTGGACCAAGCAACTAGGAGGATGTGAGACTTGGGGATAAGATATGGTTGGGGGATACTGAAATAGTAAGATAGTAGGGGATGACTGGACATCTCAGTCTGTGTGGTCTCTGGTAGAGCAGGGGAGTCTCTGCCCTAGTTAGGAGTGTTGGGGGCTCTGGATAGGGTTGCAGAGGCCAAAAGAGTGGGGGAGTTTGGTGGGTAATCAGCCTACCTGGACTTCTCCAAGTCTGCTTGGTCTCTGGTAGAGTAGGGCATCTCTGCTCATGATGGAGGCATTATCATTAGTTGTTGTTGCTAAATTTTCACCATATCTATTTTATGGATTTATGAGTTTACTGTGTGGATGTATAAGAAACCGTAGCTGGGATGGCTGGCAGGATTGCTCAGTGGTTAAGAGCACTTGTTTCTCTTGCAGAAAACCAAGGTTTGATTCCCAGCATCTGAATGATGATTCATGACCATCTATAACTCCAACTCCAGGGTATCTAATACTCTCTTTTGCATCTAAATTATGATACAAGGTTTAAAGCCAGACATGATTTTACTTACCTTTAATTCTAGCACTCTGGAAACAGAAGCAGGTAGATCTCTATGAGTTAGAGGCTAGTATTATCTACATAGAGAGTTCTAGAACAGAGCTACAGAATGAGACCCTATCACATGGGGAAAAATGACAACACCTTTGAAGCAATTGCATGAATTGCTTTGAAAACGGAGATATCAGAATAAAACAAAACATGTACTTAGTGTGTTTCATCTTCTCCTAGCTATGTGTCAGACATAGCTAATATTTCTGTCAACATAAAAATTAGTCATTACTAGATCTTAGCAAATACATAAAAATAGAGAGTTTATGGGAGGATATTGATGGGATATCCTTTAAATGGAAAAGATAGGTAACAAAATAAAAAGAGCTTAAACATTTTTTCTTTTGAGATCAAACTTAGGACAAGAAAGTGGCGCGCATTCAGACACAGCACCCCTTACCCTAAGAGATGACAAACAGGCTGCAGTTTTCACTGTTTCTCCTACACGACAAATCTTCCATGTCTCCCTACAGGGCTAGTCCAGTGTTTTAAGACATTAGAAAAATGACCAATTTTAAATGAAAATCACAATGACACAAAGAAATGCAACTCAAAGCCTTCCACACAATGGAACAAGACACTGTGGGGATTAGCCTCTCCGTCTTCACTGGCTACTCACAATCTTGCTTTATATGTAAAGAAACAAAGAGGTATTATCCCTGCTTGCTGTTTATGCCCAGTGCTGAATGAGCTGGCACTATGGTGTTTGATTCTGTCACCAAGGAGTCTACTCAGAAGGTGCCCGATGGACAGATAAAAGGACAGAAACATCCAGGGAGCGTTGGACCTTTTGATAGCATTTGTTCAGTAATGTTTTTAAAGTCAATAGAATCACTTCAGAAACTCCCTATATCCCAAGTCTCAAAAGGCTGGGGGCCCACAGCCTGGAAATTCAGTTGAATGCTAACTACTTTCTGGAATCTCTTTAAAATGATAATAAAAAAAGTCCCTGGAATGACTTCCCTAAGAGGAGGGGGAGTGCAAGAGACTTTCTAACCTCACCAAAAGTGCATACCACTGCTATCACTTAAGAAAGTTTAAGGAAAGTGTTTGATTTTGTCCTCTAATTATTACTGATTGAAGAATTAGAAAGCTTTACATTTCCATCTAACCATCAATATTCTGTAACATGTTCTGTTCAAATACCAGCCCAGCGAGAATGGAAAGGCAAATGGGATGAGAACAAAGACTGTTCCTTAGCGGGCCATGACATTCTCCTATTTGGACAGCGCTTTATTTAAAGAGTACTGCAGACTGAGTCCCCTGGGAATGTCATCTGCCCTGCAGAGGTACCACCTCCACCACATGGTGTCATGCTGATGCAGGACTCACAGGTACCTATTTTGAGGAAATCATATTTCTGATAGAGTCCAGGAGCTAGTATACCAGGCTTTTGTCTTGTAGACATCAACCAGATCCCAAATCATGACACAGAGACTTAGGATTAGTTTTCAATGGTGGGCCTAGCTTAGGCATGTTTCTGGTTAGCTCTTTTAAATTGACCTGTTTATCTGCCTTTTGCCTCAGGGCTTATTTTATTTTTTATTTCTGAATATCTTTAATTTTCACTGCTTCTCTATCTCTATGTCTGGCTGGCTGGTGTCTGCCTGGCTTCCTGCCTTGGGCAAGTCCTTCCCTCTTCTTCTTCTTCTTCTTCTTCTTCTTCTTCTTCTTCTTCTTCTTCTTCTTCTTCTTCTTCTTCTTCTTCTTCTTCTTCTTCTTTGAGCTTAGATTTCTCCTATTTATTCTCTGTGCCTGGCAGCTCCATCTATCCCTCTCCTGCCTATCTATTGGCTGTTCATCTTTTTATTAGACCAATCAAGGACCTTCTGCAGGAAGGTGGAAGAGATATAACACATCTTTACACAATTGAACACACACCCTTACATTGTTAAACAAATGCAATACATCTTTACACAGTTAAAGCAATACTCTCCAGCATAAACAAATGTAACACATCTTTGCCTCATTAAAATAATATTCCACAACACCCTGAAATTCACCACAGTGTAGCAGAAACTAAGAAAAGGAGAAGTCAAAACATGTTCTGTTAACCAGGCAAGCAGAGCTGCAAAGGTCCCATGGGCACATTTTCTTTGTGTACTGAGGCAAGATTTCTTTCTCTTTTAGCTGCCTGTTTTAATACTCATTTCTCCTACACTCACTCCTTCCTCAGTATTTCACTCCTGAAACCAGGTATGTGGCGTTTTCTCCACATCAGATGATTCTCAGACGCCAACTGGCATCCTACAATTTAGTCTGTCATGGCACGGTCTGCACAGAGAAGGGCAAGATTCCAGGAGCCTGCTATCTACTTCCAATACCAATCACAGTTCAGGGGCTAACCTGTGCCTTAGACCAACTAGCCATAAATCAGGCTCACAGGAGTCTTCCACACTCTTTGGGTTTGGTCTTATTGCAATGGCACACATGGGTTTCAGGGTGGTACTGACTTTTGCTTATAGGTTTGTAATGAAGGCTATAAAGGCTATGGATGAGCAACCAGCCAGACACAGGGCACATAGAACAGAAAGTATGAAGAGAGGTGTGGAGTCCTCTCAGAACCAACTCAGGTTTACCAATCCAGAAGCTCTCCAAACTCTGTCCTTTGATGGGGTAGGGAGAATTAATCATAAAGAGATGGTTAATTAAATTACTGGCCATTAGGATCTGATTCAACCTTTATCCCTCTGTCCTCCCTGGAAGTAAGGCATGAGTTCCAAGTTCTAAACCCTCCAACTACATGACTGGTAATTATCCCTTCAAGTCACAGAGTGTCTCAGTGAAAGGATCCATTTGTTAATATCACCCTATCTCATCAATCAGGAATGGAGATGTGTCACAAGTTGTTGAAGGATTAGGCCCCTCTGAAAGTCATATGATGGAATTTATACCTTAGTGTGATCATATTAAGAGTTGACAGCTGTGATGAAATATTATTTTAAGAAGTCTACATCTGTTTATGTCATAGAATATTGGTTTAAGGATGCAAGGATGTGTTCTTTTATGCTGTATTTGTTTAACTCTGTGAAGCTGTACTACTGTGCCTGTCTAAAATACCTGATTGGTCTAATAAAGAGCTACATGGCCAATAACAAGACAGAAGAAAGGAGAGACAGGGCTGGCAGTCAGAGAGAACAAAAAGGAGGAGACATCTGGGAAGATGTTCTAGGAAGAGCAAGAGAACAAGGAGAGGAGGATTGCTAGGGGCTAGCCATCCAGCCACACAGCCAGTCATGGAGAAAGAGTGAAAGTACAATGTACAGAAGTAAGAAAAGGAAAAATCCCAGAGACAAAAAGTAGATGGGATAATTTAAGGAAAGCTGGCTAGAAATAAGCCAAGTTAAAGCCAGGCATTCATTAAAAAAGAATAAGCCTCCGTGTGTATTTATTTGGGAGCTGGGTGGTGAGTGCCCCAAAGAGTAAAAAGTAACTAAACAACGAATTACAGGAGACATTTGGGAGCAGTGCTGTGTTCAAAGAAGTCAAAGGGACCTCCCTAGTGCCTTTTGTCCTTCCATCTTTTCCTCCATGTGAGGACCCAGTAACCTGTCCTTTCTCAGGAGCATGGTGTTTCATTAACAAATCATCAAATTATGAGACAGATCTTCTACCCGTCACCAAACCTGCTCATACCCTGATCTTTGAATTCCCAGCCTCCAGCACTGGGAGAAAGAAACTATCATTTATAAGGTAACTAGCCCCTGTTGTTTTGTTGCAGTAGCTGTAAGTGACTCAGACAGATCAGAAGCATTTAGAGGACAGGTCCAACATGTTTTCTTACCTCTCTTGATCTGTTATACTACAGGCCAGTGTTGTGCTGGGTGGAACATGGATGAAAGACATGCACTTAGAGGAGGAGGCAGAGGTAGACCAGAAGGAGTTAGAGGAAATTCTTCTCGCAGAGGATGTTGCAAAGTGAAGAAAGATAGAAGACCTTGGTTCTCCAAAGCTTTCCCACTTGAAGAAGTAAGGCTCTTATGAGAAATGTCTTTGTGTGAATTTTCTTTCCTTCTTGCTGTTCTATGCTTTGTAAGAAAATATAAAATAATGTTATTTCGTTGAAGTGTAATTGTGGCTTTTTGGAAAATAGGCTGAAAAAGATGAGAATTGTGTGTGGCTCTCAAATAAACCTGTTAGAAAATGTCACTGCTACTTTTCAATTCTTTCTCTTCTGAATCATACTGATTTTGCCAGTGTGTGTGTGTGTGTGTGTGTGTGTGTGTGTGTGTGTGTGTGTGTTCTTCTCACTGTAAAATGCATTCTTCATGAATGCTGGCTTCAGATGAGTAGATTCATTGTGGCCCATTGTGTCCTACTTAGTTCAATTTATAGTCCCTGTGTGAAATGGACAGAACCAGATAGCCTTCCTTAACAAATGCCAGCAGAAAGAACTTCCTCCAGTAAGGGGTGGAATTTAAAATGCTCAGATGTTGAAACATGTCTTGAACTTGAACGTAAAAGCAGTACCACGTTCAATATACACTTTTAGTCCTAATATACCTTGCTTAATTTCACTCTATACTCGTGTATTAAGCTTATTGCCTGTGATTGTAATGGAGTCATGGCTAATGATTTGCATGGAGAAAAAATGTATAAGTACTGTTCTCTGTGAAATTCTACTTCTGAGAACCATTTTAACCATTTGCCTCAATAAGGTCATTTAAAAAAAATTACACTTCCTGAGGTGAAGCAAAACAAAACAAAACAAAACAAACACATAAAGTTGGGTTGTAGGGAAGTGGGTGTGGGTTTTGGTGAGAGGAATAGATTTTGTAAAAATTCATTGTAGGAAATTCTCAAAGAACTAATATAAGAGGAGGAAAAATAAAAGGCCAAGGACACACTATCATTAAGAGTAGATATAGTGGAAAAAATTCAACTTAAACATAGTCTTAAAAAGTTAAAAACAAAATAAAACAAATGAAAAACCCATAATTAAAAAAAAAGTCTTGGACTCTCATATGATGGAATCACACCTGTCATTTTGCAAGTGGTTTATTTGATTCAGTGCCATCCATGTTGTAGCATGTGACAAATTTCTAGTATCTTTTTAAAACAACAAAAGCAGAATGTCTAAGTCAATAGCTATATTCACTTATGGATTGTGGTATGAGTTAGCTATATTGAATACAGATGATTTCGGAGCTACATGCATCATTAAAATAGTCTGGCAGATATAGTTTTGTGTGAGTGCTTGTTGGTTGGTAAACACTTTACATAGTATCCTCTTAATAAAGATATGAGTGAAAAATAAGATATTGCTAACTATAGTTCCCATATTATAGAATAATTCTCTTCAACTCACCCATCCTGCTCAATTCAAACCTTGTGCCCATTGCTCACCCCTCTTGCACAATTCAAAATTTGTGCCTCTTGAACAATGCCCCCCCTCCTTTCCCCAGCTCACAGTTACTGGGAGCTCACTCTATTTTCTTTTCCCATTAGTTTGAATCAGTGTGAGATTCCTCAAAACAAGCATGTTTGGGACACCTGTTTCTCACTGGTCACAATGACTGGAGAAAAAGATGGGACCTGATGGACCTCTGATGACTGTTCCTAACATGGCTCCCTAGGATTGATAGTATACTTTAGAAGAGTGTTTGTTGCTATTTCAACTGTCTCCCAAGTAACCAGAGGTCCTGCTAGACCTCATCATTCTTGCGCCCCCCCCCCACTCCACCCTGTGGTTTTTGTGATTCCTTTGGACATGCTACTATCTAAGGTGAAACACTCTGGCTCTCTGGCTTCACGGGTGGCAAGGAAGAGTAGTTTGAAATATGAGACAAGGAGGTGAACACACAGCTTGGAATTGTTCTCCCCAGGCTTAACTGTGGTGTAGACAGCGATACGATTCTGAGATGGCAACTTCAAGGTTGTGAACCTGTTTCATGTACTGCTAAAACAGAAGGTTGTTCTAAAATCGTTTGTTTTGGTTTTCTTATGGTCTCTATTTGCAGTTCTCTAATTCTCTCTTCTGTCTGAAATTTCTTATGAGCTTCATGTATCTAGTTCTCAGTATCTTATTGCTGTTTCTACCTTTAGAATTATTTCCATCTGAATTTTTTTTTCTCAGTGGACAATGCACATATTCTCCTTAATTTTCTTCTTGACAACCCAGTTTGGTTACAACAATACTTATCACTCCAGTGTTTTCTGTCATTTGTTTCTTCCCATTATCAAACCTGGTAATATTTCATTCTGTCCTAGAGACTGTATGGGAAAGAAGAAAAGACTGTGAACGTCATTGTCTTTCTCCAGAAGGGTTCTGTACTTTGTTGACTGAGTGGGGATGGATTAACACAATGTAAACATATATTGAGTCAATTCATTGCTGGATGTCAGCAATGGTGAAACATGGTATAGATCATTACTGTTCATTGTCTTAGCAAAGCATTTCTAAAAACTCTGAACCTTTTAGTCATGGCTGTTTTTTGTTTGCTTGATTTTTTTTGTTTTTGCTACTGTTGTTTTTACACAGTGTTATCCTCAGATCCTCTAAGGTCATTGGTGACTCCACAATCTTAACAGAATGGCTATGCTAATACCTTTGGTATATATTCCAAGACACCAACAGATTTAAACATTTTTGATTTGAGTGTATCATGACTATTGCTTCACTGCCTGTAAAATAATACATCCTGTGGTGATCTGAATAAGATGCCCCTTATATTTCCTGGCATTTGAACACTTGGTCCCTATTGGAGGCAATGCTTGGGCAGTTAGAGGATGAGGCGTTATTGGAGGAAGTATTCCACTGGGGGTGAGATTTGAGAGTTGGAATTCTCATGCTATTCCCAGGTTGCTCTCTGTTTCCTGCTTGCATTTTGGATGCAAGCTCTCAGCTGCTCCGGTCACCATCCCTGTTGTCTCCCGTGCTTTTCTGCCACAGCGGTGATGATGCACTCTTATGCCATTGGAACTATAAGGCCAAAATATACCCTTTTATAGGTTACCTTGGCCATGGTGCTTTGCCATAGCAGTAGAAAAGTAACTAATAGGCAACCACGTTTAAAAGATACAAAAAGAAAATACATTCATTTAAAATGGATAAAATGACATCTAGATATCACTTAGATCCATCTTCAATAGTAAATGATAATTATTATTATTTTGAAAATGGGAATAAAATGAAGAACTATTTATTTTAGCATTCTCTATGAACGTCAACACAACTAACTGGACAGTATACAGAATATAGTGGCCCCTATCTATTATCCCAGCACTTCAGAGTTCTATGCCATTGGTCTACACAATGAAACACAAGCAATATTGGCTTAGATACACAGTTACACTCTCCCTCAAAGGGGTTTTGGGTGGGGGTTTTACCCATTAGTAGGGAACTTTTCTAGCAAGTACAGCCTTGGATTTTGTCTCTAGGACCAGAAAGCGTCAGGCAGAAACAAATATCTACTAAGAATGTAATCTAAAAGTAGACAAAATGTGTGAACAGAAGTATCAAATATCTCACAGAGTATGCTCATAGCCATGAAAACATGTAAGAAGATCTGCAAAATCATATACCATTAGAAAGTCTGTAAAAGAAACACAGTATGACACACAGACACACACTGGTTAGAGTGCCAACAATCCATGGGTGTCCGAGTGGTGCTGATGAGAACATGGAAAAAAAGTTCCGGCGGGGGGGGGGCAGGCAGCTCTGTGGTACAAGCACAGAGGGCCAGAGTGTCAATGCTCAGAACTCACACAGGAAGTTAACTAGGAAGTAAGTTTAGACAGAGAGAGAAGTCTGATGACAAAAGACCTTGACGAATTTACTTCTAAGAATCAAGTAGTGAAAAGGAAGCAACCATTTAGATCGGGAGCAAAGGCAATGCTTTTGTTCAAGAAAAGAAACAAAGATGAAGATTGTCACCACTCTGTGTTGCTGACACTGGCATGTCACATTAGAATGCTTTATGCTCTCTAAAGTGTTCTTTTAAAATAATCATTAGATTTGAATAGCATTTCATTTAATTTTTTCGTGAAGTTTTTTTGTGAAGTATGATCGTGACTTTTCCCCTGTGCTGAAATTGAAATTTGAAGTCTCACCCATACTAGACATGTATTCTGTCATTGAACTGTATCATCTTACATAATCACGATTTCCTTACATTGTTCAGTCACTGTTTAAAAATTAGCGTAACAGTGGCCCTTTGTACTCGATAAGGTGGGAAGACCTTAAGGGACATCTTTTTCAAAAGTTGAAAACTGATGAAGAATAGTTATTGAATCTGACTTAGTTTAATTTCTTTTGCTATGACAAAATACTGGGAACCAAAGCAAGCAAGCAAACAAACAAACAAATAATAACAAAAAAAAACTACGGGGAGAAAGGGTTTGTTTTGGCTCAGAGAATTCCAGGAAACATTCCATCACTGCTGGGGACTCACAGCAACAGAGGACCAAAACAGTTAGTGATATCACATACACAAGAGCACAGAGAAATGAAAGCATAAATGCTGCTTGCTTTCTTATGATCGTGAGATTGCCCCACAACCCCCCTGCATGGGAATGGTGCCCCCCAAATGGGAAGGGTCTTCCCACATTGATTAACTTATTAAGATACCCCTCACAGACATGCCCACAGGACAACCCAATGTCAACAGTCCTTTGCTGAGACCCCCCTTAACCAGCGATTCTAAGTTGATTCAAGTTGAAAAGTAAAAGGAAGCATGGCAGATAAAAAGAGTTACTGCTTTTGGGATTGTTCCGATATACAGTCAAATATTGGACAATAACACACTTTCCCTTCATCCATCCCTGGCTTGGGTACAGGCATTTACTTACCCCATGCTGCCAGCTCTACCCACGTTAAATCATGAATCATTTTTATGTCTCATTGTGTTTCTCAGTTTTCTGTTTGTTTTTGTTCTAGCTGTACAGTCCTTGGATCTAGAGTAAGCTATATACATGTAGGAAAAATGTCACAGTGACACTCATGATTCTGTACACGCCATAGATGCTTGAAACATTAACATCAACAAAATCCCAAGGACCGAATTTTCCTGTCTTTCTCATAATCTAACCAGAGGGAGCTCGGAGAAAGAATCCAACTGTTAGTGAAGATAAAATTTAAATGATAATTTTGCAAAGAATTGACATCTTTATAATGTTAAGTCAAATCCTTCTGGATGCAATAATCTCTCCATTATTCAGATCTGTTTTGTGGCTTTAATAAGGTGGTAAAATGCCTCTGAAAAGATGTTTCCTTTAAGGTTAATTTACATATACTTTATGTTTTTCATATAATCTTATTTTCTAGTACCTATGAGAACTGCTTATTTCCTGAATAAATAGTGGTCTTTCCTTAATCAAAAAATGTTATAGCCCTCTATCCTCATAGTTTGCTGATTTTGTAGAACGGTCAGCATAAAATACAATGTCCTTTGTGTATAAAGGTAACTTCAACATCTCTTTATTTTTATATTACTGGTTTTAGTTTTATGTACTGTCAGTTTTCAGGTTGTATAATTATCACATTAAGAAAGTTCTGTTCTTACCTTGTTTATGACAGCTTGTCATAAACCATGCTGAGACTCCCTGATATATTTATAAATAAGACAAAATAATTTTTCATTTTAATTATTGCTATGATAAATTATATTCACTATATATGTTATACTTTTACTTACATGATTCTTATTTTGTCATTGTGTCATTAATATTTAAATAATACCGAGTCCATTTGTCTAATATTTGTATATTAGAATTTATATTAGTAAGTGAAGTTGACTTGGGATTATGATTTGTATGGATATGTAGTTTATGTGTGTGCATATGTTTACAAGTTTGCATACACGTGGGGTTACACCTTTGTCCATGTGCATGGAATCCAGGAGTCAAACACCAGGAGTCTTCCTTCATTGCTCCCCACACCCTCCTTTATGAGACAGAGTCTCTCCCGGGGTCTGGAGCGAACTAATTCAGGCAGACTGACATCGGATTCCATAGATGCTCTTGACTCTACTTCCTCAGACTGTGAGAGCCTGTGCTCCTTGTTTGACTTTATACAAGGGATTTGGAACCTGACATCAGTCCTCATGGTTGAGCAGTAATCACAATACCAACTGTGCCATCCCTCAAGCCTCTTGAATTACGTCTTAGAGTGGGCATACTTTTAACAGTTTTTCGATTCATAAAAATTGAGCCAATAACACAGGGAGTTCTGGATCCTTTGGTCCAGCCCAGTTTTCCTTATAATCATTGCCTTTCATCACCCTAATTAGTATATTGCATTAAAAAGTCAAGACAGGTGCATTGTCTAAAACTCAGAGTTTATATCGAACTTCAGGCTTGACGTAGTCTTTTCTGTGTTTTCCTGAATGCACAATGATATGTGTCCACCATTGTAGGTAGGATTATACAGAATGGTTTTACCTCTTTAAAATTCCCTGTACTTTCTTCTGCATAGCTCTCTTTACAAAAAGGTAGTTTTATGAGGAGTGAATATCCTGTTTTATTTGCAAGGTTTAGTGTGTATATACATTCATGAGTTCTTATGAGTTCTTATGTACTGTGCTAATGTAGTTTGAGAGTGTCAATTGTACTAGGACTGTAAAACATTGTGGTGATATTTCATTTATGATCTAACAAATAAGGCTTGCCTGAAGATCAGAGTGCAAAGCTGGCCACACTAGTTAGTCATAGAGGCCAGACAGTGATGGTGCACACTCCTTTTAATCCCAGCACTCAGAATTAAGAGGTAGACTGATCTCTGTGAGTTCAAGGCCACCCAGGGCTACACGAGATTGAATCTATCTGAAAGAGAAAGAGCTTACACACAGCTGAACCCAGCACTAAGAGTGACACACCTTTAATCCCAACACTAGGGAGGTGGAGACAGAAGACAGAAGTGGTAAGACTGGGTGGAGAGAGAAATATAAGGCAGGAAGAGACAAGAGAGAGATGCAGACTGAGGGTTTGTGGATATGGATGCAGTCTGGGAAGTCAGCCTGAGGCAATCAGTCTGAGGATACAATTTGTCTGAGGATTCCTAGAGTCAGGATCTTTTTATTTATTTATTTATTTATTTATTTATTTATTTATTTATTTGCTTTTTTGAGACAGGGTTTCTCTGTGTAGCTTTGGAGCCTATTCTGGCACTCACTCTAGAGACCAGGCTGGCCTCAAACTCACAGAGATCCGCCTGTCTCTGCCTCCCTAGTGCTGGGATTAAAGGCATGCGCCACCAACGCCTGGCTTTTTTTTAAATTTGATTTTATTTTACATTCCAGCCACAGTTCTCCCTCCCACCCCCTTCACCTCTTCCCATACCCCCTCTTCCCTCCCTCCCAGCCCACCCCCAGTCCACTCTTCTTTACAGGTAAGGGCTCCCATGAGGAGTCAACACAGTCTGACACAGTAGGTTGGGCCAGGTCCCGGTCCCTCTTCCATGCACTAATCCTACCATAGGGAGTGGGCTCCAACAAGCTAGCTCAGGTATCGGGATATCATGGTCCTACTGCCACTGAGCAAGGCATCCCACCCTTAGGCTACAACTGCATCTTTTAGGAGATGCAATCGTAGAGCACAGTGATAGTGTTGATTGATTTTTTTTTCCCTGGGGAGTTGTGAATCGATGTCTTTTTACCCAGGACAGAGTGCTGACAACAGACCAAAGAAGTAATTCTTCACAAGTCTGTTTAGTTTACTCATGATGGGGTTATTTGTAGGAGGATGGGTGAAAGGCTACTTACAAGAATGTCCATGCTGAACCAAGGAAAGGTCCACCCAATATGGCCGACAACTCACATAAGCTGCCTTCTTACAGCTCCCCAAATGCTCAGACTACGCCATCTCTGCCAGAGAGGGTCTCTCCCCCCCCCCAGAAAACGTTTATATAGCCTTGAGGAGGGGCTTGAGATTTTTGTACCTTTCTGTTATTCCTAAGTTTTGTGAGTCACTGTCTTTCTTCCGAGTAGAAATGTTTCAGTCAGAGGATGCACACGTAAGACAAGTTCAAAAGCATACTAAAAGTAATTACTGAATGATATCTAGGGCATTTAAAGACTACACATACTTATGAAAAGTCATGACTACTGTGGTTCAACAGAGGAAAAAATTTGTTTTATTTATTTTTTGTTTTTTCTCGGTTTGCTTATGTAATTTCATTTTAAAAATGTATTTTATTAGAAACAAGTTTCTTTTATATGTCAATCCCAGTTCCCTTACCCTCCCCTCCTCCCCTGGCCCCCTCACTCCTATCCCATTCTCTTTCTGCTCCCCAGGGAGGGTGAGGCAGAATCTGTCTTATCAATTGGAGCAGGGCTTAGACCCCCCCCCCATGTGTCTAGACTGAAAGAGTATCTCTCTATATGGAGAGGACTCCAAAAGTCCGTTTGTATACTAGGGATAAATATTGATCCACTATCAGAGGCCCCACAGATTGCCCAGACCTCCAAACTGACTTCACTCAGGGGATCTGGAACAGTCCTATGCTGGTTTCCCAGCTATCAGTCTGGGCTCCATGAGCAACCCCTTGTTCAGGTCAGCTGTCCCTGTGGGTTTCTCTAGCTGGTCTTGACCCCTTTGTTCATCACTCCTCCCTTTCTGTGACTGGATTCCAGAGTTCAGCTCAGTGTTTAGCTGTGGATGTCTGCCTCTGCTTCCAATCAGCTACTGGATGAAGGCTCTAGGATGGCATATAAGGTAGTCATCAATCTCTTTATTGAAGAGCATTTAAGGTAGCCTCTCAACCACTGCTTAGACTGTCAGTTGGGGTCAAACTCGTAGATCTCTGGACATTTCCCTAGTGGAGAGGAACAGATTTGGAATAGGGTCATCACCTCTTACAAGCTACAAAGGCAGATGAGACTTTGTTATCGAAGTTCTACAGATCCTTGGTGATGATTGGACAGCTGTGAATGAGTGCCCATAAACTTGCAGAAAGCGAGGAGTTCCGCTGAGAAATAGTTCCTTGGAATTCCAGTGACATGCATCAGCAAGCCCCCCATGGAAACCAAAGAGAGATGCCCCTTATTCTTCCTGCCCCTTCAGCACCCGTGAACTAGAATTTTGCCACCTGCCAGAAAGACAAAGTTACGTGGTCCAGGCCCACTGTCATGAGGCAGTGTGCGGAGGCAGCAGCAGCTGAGACTTAGGAGGCTGACAGCTGGAGTCGGTGTTTGCTTTTTTCCTTGGGAAGGATGGCCAAGCATAGCGACATTTTTATTGCATTTCAGTTTTTCTGACTGCTGGACCAGATGTAATTTCTTCTTTTTCCAATTTAGGTTCTCAAGCCCCCTCCCCCCTGAATTTGACTGCTGTAATCAAGCTGTCCGATTTTGAATAGTTTTTCAAATATTAAAAATCTATTTTTAAAACTCATAGCATTTTATCCTTTTCATGGTCTACGTTCTTTCATTTGCATTTGACTCAGAGGCTGATGTCACTTATGGAACAATACATATGATTTTCTATATCCCTGGCTTCTCATTAAGGGTGTGTACATTCATGTATACGTATGAATGCAAGTCTGTGTGTGTGTGTGCATGTGTGACTGTATGCATTCATGCATCTCTCTCTCTCTCTCTCTCTCTCTCTCTCTCTCTCTCTCTCTCTGTCTGTGTGTGTGTGTGTGTGTGTGTGTGTGTGTGTGTGTGTGTGTGAGTGTAGGTTGGCAATGAGAGATACACAAAACATGTGATAACCAGGCTGAGGAAATCAAAATTCAATTGTTTCCACTCTTCTTCCACAGCCATCACAGAACCCAGATAGCTTCAATTGAGAAGACAGAAGACCAGAAAATTGATTTACTAAGGAGTCTCATGTAAGCAAGGACTATTCTTAACACCTGTGGTGTTAAGCCTGCAAAGACTGCACCATTTCGGGGCTTTAGTCTTCGGCTGTCATCTCCCTTAGTCTCAAACTCAAATCAGTCAATCCATCCCCTCCCCTTCTTCTGACATTATTATTCATCTTTTCCAAACTAAGACTCAGTGTAGCTCAGCTGAATGCAAACTACTTAGCATTGTCTGCTCCTGGTCAGCTTAGTGAGTCTCGTCATCTTCAGAGAAATGGCGTAATTTCTTCACCTGTTTCATGACTCATAAGATGAGAGGGAAGAGTTTTCCCTGTCTTCTGGACTGTTGAGAAGATTAATACACACAAAGCTGTTATGATAAATCTTTCCTCCAAAAGCGCCTGAACCCTACCGCCACGTGGGTGGTTTCCACCAGCCACCTGAGTTCTGCCTGCCACATGGATGGACAAAATAATACAGAGACTTATATTATGTACAAATGCTGCTTGGCCAATGACTAGGATTCTCATCTGTTAGCTCAGTCTTAATTATCATAAATCTATATATTTTATATATAAGGCTTATCAGATGCCTTCCATTGGCGTCCCTCCTTGCCAGTGGATCATATGGCGAATCTAGAGGAAGAGTGGAGGGGAAAAGGGCCACTTCCTGCTTGTCCTTCCTTAAATATGAGTCTCCTTGCTATGTCACTTCCTGCCTGGATCACCACTTCTTACTACATTTCCCAGAATCCTCCTCTACTCCTAGTCCTGCCTAACTTGCTGCCTCATTGGCCAAACAGTACTTTATTTATCATCCAGTAAGACAAACACACACACAGAAGCACTTCCCCCATCACAAAGCACTTAGAATTTTCCATAGCAGACAATGCTTATGCCATAGACACATCATTATCACTGTTTTGAAAATATTTCATTCATTTCTGTTTCCATCTCTGTTGCTTCTCTTCTCTCTTCCTTTTCTTTTCTCATTTATGTTTAGCACTTTAATGATTATCTAGCTTTCTTATCTTCTGAGATATATTTTGCATTCTGCATGGCCCTCAAATTACTGACTTTACCAGTTCCCAGAAATTTCTGGCATAGGGTACTTTTGATCTCATTCTACTGTAAATTCCATACCTTTACTTACTCATTTATTTTTAATTCTGCCATTACATAATTGCATGTTCTTCTTGTTTACAGGTAAGCAGTTTCTGTAAGAATTCCCATGTGTTTTTGATTTACACTTTTATGAAGTAGTAACGGGGAAGTATAAAGTTATTTGTGTATCTTCATGTCTGGAGTTATTAATTATCACATATGTGAAGTTTTTATTTCCTTGAGTGACCTTCTGGGGACAAAATGCTTCGACAATGTCTGATTCCAATTATAAGGCTAGCTTTGTCTCCTCACAGCCTCTCAACTGACGTCAAAGATTTTGCATCAATTGTGAGTACTAACATCATCATTATTAACATGTCTTCTGTATCTTTTTTTTTAAATCTGTCCATACAAAAGGTGACCACGCATCACTAATGACTTTGTACCTAAATTTTATTTAGCCTGATATTAACCTTGCTTTCCCTGTTGATATCAGCCCTGTTGTCTCATATATTATCTTCACTCTTTTCCTTTTTATGATAAATTTGTTTATCTTCATTCTTTTCCTTTTTATGATAAATTTGTTTGGCTTTTCACATAGATTGGTGGATGAAGAACATAAGCTTAAATGTTCCCTGTCTTTGATTTACACACCTATGAGTTATCAGCTTATTTAATGACAATGGCAGAATCTAAGGGGAGAAAGTGAGTAAGGCAACCATAAATGACATCAGCACACCTCGGCATGACATCTCTTTCATTCCTCTGTGTCTGTGTGGTGTGTGGCTGCCAGAAACATTTTTCCAGAAGCCCATGTCCTACAAGACTTGAATACAATGCTGAATTCTGATTGGACCTCTGTCTTTTAAAGAATGGGCTCACACCGTGTTGCCAGAAGAACTTAAACTACAAGTCATCTGACTTGGTTTGTGAGATGACGCCTGCACACTTTGCTTGGCTCTTGAGCTAAATTCAACATCAGACCTTCCAGGTCCCCATCAGTGCTGAGGACTGTGTATATGGTCAGCATCTTCACTTTCAACCTTGTATTCATCTGATGAATCTGCTCTTAGGAGTAACTTACAAGGAATTCTTTCTCCCTATTAAGTGTGATATGCTAAGGAATGGTGACAAGTAAGAGTTCTGAATAGTGTCATAATGACATTATTTCCATTGAAATCTTGGCTTCGTGGATGGACTAATTACTGTTACTGTTGTTACAAGATATCTAACAAAAGCACATTAAAGAAGGGAGGGTTCATCTGGACTGGAAATTTGAGGGCATAGTCTGCCATGGTGGGAAAGGCAGGCAGTATGAGCATGAGGGAGCTGCTGACATTGTATCTGAAGTTAGGAAGTGGGGGTGGGGGAAGAATGATGACCTACAGGTCACTCTTTCCTTTTTACATAGCCCAGGATCCAGACAGAGGAATGATGATGTCATCCATACTCAAGATAAGGTTTTGCATGGCAATTAGCCCAGGCTAGAAACTCCCTCATAGACTTGTTCACATTTCCATCCCTTGGGTGCTTTCAGGTATTGCAAGTTGACAAGTAATGTTTAACCATCCTAATGGGGACACAAAGCTCTTGGTATGAGTCTATTACATTTAGTGTTTTGTGGGTCTAGGCTGCTATTCTTAGGGTAAAGAATTAGTGATTTGATTCAGTGGCATAAAGCTCTAACACATGGACTTCCAAGTTCATCAAGCAGGGGAAAGGAAGAATAAAGGTAGTCTGTTCATAAGAACAAGTCTTGAAAATAGACTATAGCATTTCTGGATGCCTGTCATAGTCCAGAGCTCAAGCGCACAGCCCCAACTTAGCTCTATAGAAAAAGAAGATATGGAAGACCAGAATATGCCAAAGAAGAGAATATGTATCAGAGAAGAGAAGATAGTAGTATGAACACTTCCACCCCCTTATCAAAGTCTCTAAAGGAAAAGTTTGTCTTCTGACTGGCCTCACCCCTTCCCCCCCTTCTTTCTTATTGACAGGATTTGACCTATTTCAAACTGGCCTCCAAGCAATTCTGTGGCTAAAGCTAATGTTGAGCTCCTGATCCTCTTGGCCTTACCTTCCAAATGCTAGGATTACAGACATGCACCTTCATGCCCAACTTTGATTGCCATCAGTCTATTTAAATTTATGACAAATGTTCATTATTTCAGAAATCTCATTTAATGCTTTATACTAACAGTACTTTCTTCTGGCCCTTGTCTTTTACTTATTTCCATAAATTGAAGCCTATACTTGTAGTTTCAAAAAAAAAAACCCTTATGTTCTATTTTAATTGAGTTGTAATTCCTAACATGCTATAGCACAGAGATTTTATTTATTTTCTCGAATCGGTCAGTACTTGTTTCTTTTTACAGCAAAACTCTCTTTCCCTTCCTCTGGTCTTTCCCTTTGGTTCTCCTACATTATGGGTGGGAGGCGTTAGTCATAGCATTATTTACTTAGAACATCTTACTGTTTTCATTTTATTTGTGGGTCATCTACTTGAAGATTTCTTTAAGAAAGTGTCTAGCTGTGGAGAATTTTCTAAGTCATTCATTTGCCCACAAGAATCATATTTTTATTTACCTAACATTACATAATATGTACATATAGTCATTTAAAATTAGTTCATATATATCTTAAATAAAGTTATGCTGCTTGGGCTGACAAGCCTCCCCACAAGAGCCATAGACTATCTAACAAAACTCTTAGTAGGAGGCATGAGAAACTCCCTCTGAGTTGTTGGTTAGAGGAGTCCAAAAGGCTCTCCAAACAAGATAGATTATTGCTATTGCCCCAACTGACTCTAGGAGGTTGAAGTTCCTATTGCTAAAGAAACCAAGTACTTCAGACACAGATTATTTGAGCTGAATCTGACATGGAAGCCTCCTTCTTTAGGACTAGCTTTCAAAGTATCAGAAGAGACATGTTGCCCAAGGAGTGAAATCAGTTAATAGTCCTACCCAACTATGATGTCTATGAATCATAAAAATGATCAGTTACCACCAAGATAGCCCTAAAGGCACAATGGTGGCACACATACTTTGGTGGTAACCAGCAGCTATCCAGTTGGACTTACAGTCTTCTCAACAGGAGGAAAATAATGCCTAATACTAGAACCTACCAAACTTCCTGGGCTGATAAGGTGGAGAATCTACCTCCATATCACTAAACCCAGAGAATCCCCAACTGCATTCTAACTATTTACCCTTATACTCACAGACAAGTATGTCTCACACCTCATCAAATGAACGTCTCTGCTCTGTGCAGCAGAGATCATTATAGAAACTACAATGAGAGAGAAAATAAGCATAGGGTCCAAGACTCAAGATGGCTACATCTACAGCAACATTTGCACCTAAGGCTCAGGTAACATCCAGGAAAGGAAGAGAGCGACTGGGAAGAGGAAGTGGACCAGGAAGTCTGTTGTGAAATAGCATGAGGCAACGTCATGACATCCCAACAACACAGCTGCCATAACAGGACCCCCACAATGACAACACCAATTGTGGAAGGGGGAAATCTCATGGGCCCCACTCCTAAACAAAGAACTCTAGGCAAGGACTAGCTAGTTCTCCCTACCTAATTGGTTATCCAATTCCAATTTATCATTGCTGAACTAATAGACACAAAAATGCTAAATAGACCCAGAAGTCTACAATTATATTTTAATGCCTATATGTCCATAATATATTCATACTTGTATATATAATAATTAAAGAAAAAGAGACCATGAGTGTGAGAGGGAGCAGGGAGGGGTGGAGTACTGTGAAAGTGGATAGAGAGAGGAAAGAGAGAAATAACGTAACTATGTTTTAATTAAAAATAATGTATGTCCATAAAGGAATAGTCTACTTCAATTAAGTAATAATCTAACTAGTATTTTGGTATGGCTATTATTATTATCATTGATGTTATTTTGAGACAGATGCTCATAAAGCCCTAGGTGACTTGAATTTGAGATGCAGGTAAGGATAACCTTGGACTTCTAATCCTCCTATCTCCACCTCTGCACCACCAGGTCTTATCTTTGGTGTTGAGGGTCAAGCCTAGGACTCTCTGCAGGCTAGAGAAGCACTTTAGTAACTGGGTCACAGGCCCGGTCTCTGGGGGGTGGATGAGTAAATGTGTGTTGTTGTACCAAGCAGAGCCATCATGTCAAGGATCCAGGGTCCCAGACCTGTGGAAATGCCCAGACCCCAGGTTAGGCTCAGGGGAATAGCAATGCCTTCTTCTTTTGTTAGTATGGTTGTTAATGATCAGTTGTCCTATTCATGTCTTCTGCCTCACTTGCATGGCTTTGGACTTGACCTGAATAGTTTATTAACACTGGTGAAAAGGAGAGTTGGCTAGCCTTGGTCCTGGTGGGGTGTCTCTGTAGGGGAGCAGGCTCAGGCTTTAGTCATGCAGCATGAGGAAGCTGTGGATGGTATTTTCTGCAGGTACTGGCTTTAGCTAAAGGCAGATCACCTGGACTATGTTGTTTTTCATCCTCTTGTTTCCAGGTGATCAGCCTTTGCTCATGAATTTTTTTCTGCATGATTTACAGCTGGCTAAGTTTCATAAGCAGCCATAGGTATTATCTTCCTTATGCCTATGGGCTAATGTAACCCAAACTTTGTGCATGTCTTTAATTTGGAAACATTCCTGATCAGCATCTTTCCTACCCATCGATTTCTCTTATTTTATAATTAATATTAATAAACTGTGCTGATTTTGCTGCCTTTCAAGTTGCTTACATTCCTAATTTTCTTTTCTGTTTTTTAGCCCAAAACCTTCCATTCTGACTCTTACATGTCTTCAAGGTATTTCAGGTCAATATCACATTTTGGGTGTGATATGTTATATTATTTGAGCAAGTAGCTCTTGGTTTAAGAATTTTATCTCCATCCCCCAAATCATTTCCTTATTCCAGTTTTCTCCCATACTTGCTTGTTTCTTCCCTGGCATTTCAAATAGCTCTACTTACTTTTTTGACCATTTTGGTGTTAACATTTAAAATTCAGTTTCTTTCATGCCCATTTTTCTGGGTCAACTAGAAAGGCTTTTTAGTACCTTGCTTTATGTATTACCCCTTTAATTTATTCTGGCAGTTGTTTCATTATATACAAATAATATGCATTTTAAGCTATCTGTTTTTTGGAAAACATTCTCTTTAAATTGAATGGTTGATTGTTTTATGTAGTGCTGGGGATGAGGGACTTTAGGACACCATACATATTAGGCTAGTGTTCTATCGCTGACCTACTTCCTTGGCTCTTGAGAAATCTCTTGGTTCATCTATTGTGACTCAGCGCTGATGGACTTCTGTTATTCTCTGCCAACCTATGACTTCCATTAACTTTCCTTTCTTTACAATTTATGATAGCATTTCATCCAGTTCTTATTTAGTACTTACACTGTTATGACTTTGTAAACACTGCTCATTGTTCATTTTGATAATTTGGGATTAAATTTCCTTTCTCATATACTATTTTTGTTTGTTCATTTTTCTTTGAACACCTAACCAATGGTGTCCTACTTTGTAGCTGCTGCTTGCGTTTCTCCACACAATACAGTCAAACCCATCCAATAATCCATTGCCTCCATTGATTCAATACTTTTTTACTAGTCCTCCTGCTCTTCAAGGTCTTTGCTTTAGTAGTTATCATTCTCATCTGTGGACACCATGTCATTATATGGGGAATACCCATGTCTTGGGTTAGTAGTGAGAGCTTGGAGAGTGTGTTGGAATCCTAGGTTCTACTTCTAGGCATGCTGAGTAAGTGGGTTTATGGGTTTATAATGGTGTTTATGTCTGAAGAGCTATTGGCATGAGTATTGTAGTTTTGTTACTCTCCATGTTATCACACTATTTCCAACAGTTGTCATGAAAAAGCAACATTTTGACAGCTGTTTCACTGTCCTCAAAAACTGGTCTTGCCATCTATCAAATCCTGGAGTGGTTTGTGGAAACAAAGGAGAGAAATAAAGATAATTAGCCTAGTGAATCCGACTCCAAATACACTGACTTAAAAAACATACATTTACATAGGCTCATAGGCCAGTGGGTCAGTAATTCTGGTCTAAACTAAAGTTGCAGGTGTGATTGACTGATGATATACGTGTGAGCTGTCTGAAGATGGCTAGAGGATTTGTCCTTGTGCCACAAAGCAACAGAGCAATCCCTATGCCCAAGCAAGATTTAAGACTTTGTGTATTACAATTGCTAAATCCTATTGCCTGAGCCAAACCTCTGGCCAAGCTCACAGTCAGAGTGACAGTCTGCTGTGAACTCACACAGCAAAGTCTACCTCCTTCAGCAAAGATGGACACATGAGTTGTGCACAGTTGCAATGAAACTGTCGTAAGTGGAGACTTGTGGCATATATACCATGCATTTCAAGACTGCATTAGCATTCCTAATCACTGGTTTTACACATTTCTAGAATATTTTCACTATTAGACTTCTGTCACCTATATTTGTAACCTATAATATTCTACCTGTATTTGTAGGTGTTTAGATATCCAATATTACTTAATCTTCTTTAAGTTATGAAAGTTGACCTGTAGCTAGAATCAACTAGGTCTAGGTTTTCAGCATTCAGGATTTCAAATTTCTCAGCTTTATTTGGGGATTTCTAATGCTTGAGCACAGTACTATTAATTTTTTAAATAGGCATCATCATCTAATGTTTGTTGTAATCCAAGTAGTTTTTATGTTCATCAGTTCTATTTAGTCATGCCAGAATGTGCACGTATTTCAAAAACAATCTGCTTTCACAGTACAAAGCTGCCCTGGCAAACAGATAAAACCCTAAACCATGCTGACCAAAAATCTGCCACCTTCTGATCTACAGTCAGCCATGTTCTTTATTGTGACGCTTCTATGTATAGCAGACCCATAAGGTCTCCTAAAAATCAGAATAGGTGATCAGAGAAATGATAGACAAATTTGGAAACATTTCAGTTCATGAAAGGAGCAGAAGTTCTCTATATCAAACTAGAAAACATCATATAAGCCTTGGTCTCAGAAACATCATGAATTCACACCAATCGAAGCAACATGTTCCTGGCACTAAAGCAGACCAAAATGCCAGTGGATGAGAAACATCTAGCTCAATGCCCACCTATCTGCTGACCTTTCACCAATAATACAAAACCACGTAAGCACAGTTTCTTCAGAAAACTATTGGGAAAGTATTTCATTCATTCACATGCACAAGATGAAACTAGATGTCCATCTCTGTATACAAAAACCAACTTGAAAGACATCAAAACTGAAATGCAGTAAGTTGGGCTTAGTATTTTGACTCCTCTGAACTTACCTTCTTCGAAACTCCTTTCCATATGGTATTCGAGTTCGTAGCTTTCTACGTGTACTATAAAATCAATTTTCCATTTCTGCAAAGAATCCAGCCAACAAATTCTTTAATGCTTATTTTGTACAAACATTTATTTTTTAAGCTGACAGTCCAAACCTAATTTTTGGGATGCTTACCTGGGTTTATATCAGCTAAGCTTTGATTCTGTGAGGACATAACTCAAGTCTGGGGACATTCAAGCCAAAATTTAAATTCTTTTCTGTTTTTATTTTTTGGGTAGGAGAAGAAAAATGCTTTCAGAGAGAAGCAGATTCAGTCATTTTTTACTAAAATTTGAAGTGTTCTTGAGAATTTCCTATGTGAGCATTGTATTTACAGCATTTCTACGCACACACATTTAACTCATCCTGTGTCCTGCAAACTCCCTCTCAAATTTGTCACCTCCTCCTTAATTATTACTGTTAGTTTTACAGTCATGCATCAATTTATGAACACAGTCTGCTGAGCCCATTCAGTGTTGCTTGCATGTGTGTGTGTGTGTATGTATGCGTGTATGTATGTATATGTATATTTATGGCTGACTGCTTGGGATTGGATAACCTGTCAATGGGCTTATCCTTGAAGAAGACTGAGTCTCCCTCTCTCGATAGCTACTGATATCTTATAGTTCTTCATCGAGCTATATGGACTTATGAGATTTTTTCTCTGTCCATATTAACATATCTCCTGGCATTGTCACTGTACAGGTCTTGTTTAGATGACTATGTTTTTTGAGACTTCACGGGTGCAGGTTCTCCAGCTCCGAATCCTCTTATATGAATATATAACTTGTAGTTAACTATAGAAACTAGGGAAACTTTGAATTCCTGTTTGGATTCTCAGAGAAAGGATATGAAATTAGGTCCAAACTAGATTTATATATTTTTCCTGACTCCAAGTATGTGTCAATATGGGTTGCACTCCGCGTGCTCTTACACAGACACCAACATTGTTGTATTCTAATAATTTCTAGCAATGCTATAGAGTTAAGCTCATTACGATTCATGCTTTATCTATACAACCCTGTAATTCCAGAAGAATTAAAACATGAGCACCTATCAAGGGTCAAACGGCAAACTCATTGAACACTCTGACATTTATAAATCCGGTTTGGCTGAGAAAAATATAACCAAGAGATAAAGTGCTGGCTTTTCCCTTTGCATTTACTTTTCTTTTAAAAAGACTAATACTTTTTATTCATGTATATCTGCATGTTCTGTATGTTTGCCACATGTACCTTCAGGGGGTGTATGAGGGCCTCAGATCCCCAGGAGCTAAGTGGATACTGGGAACCCAACTTGGCCCCCCGGGAGTGCAATAAGCGATCTTAGCACTGGGCCATCTCTCCAGACACCAACTCCCCAAGCATTTTCTGAACAGAGCTGCAGCTTTTGCCCTTCCTGTCACTAATTTTAATGCACCAGGCTGGCATTTGTTCTGAAGCACAGTGTGTATTGTTTACAGGGCAGAGAAGCTTTTGAGAGACTTAGCCTCATGCAGTTCTTTAGTTCAGTAATTATTTACCGAATACTTCTACAGCAGATAAAGTGCTGGAAACAGGAAAGACAAAATGGGTTCTGTGCTTGAGGCTTTTACAAAATGTAGGAGAGAGAAATGGAAGAGACTGTCCTGTGGTGTTGCTAAAAGTCACAAAAGGGAACACAGGAGAGGATCAGCCCTCTACTTGGGAAAAGCTTCTTGGAGAACTAAAATGGGAGCCAGATCAGGAAGAAAGAGTGGCCTATGCGGGTCAAGAGCTTGTGGGTGCAAAACACTGACCCCGATTCTGCTATTTAACAACGCATCTCATCTCATGCACACATTGTCCCGCATTAAACCCTCAATCAGTTCTCAACCAGTCTTAACGCGTTGATATCCTACGGATCATATGATTACATTAGGTTTACGCTCAGTTCCAAAAGACAGGTGGATATTAAGGATTCCCCTCTTTTCTTTTCTTTTTTTAGTTGATATTCGAGTCTTCTCTTACACAAGGCATTCCCACCACACCTTCTCCTCCCTCCACCCCTCCACCCCTCCCAGCTCCTCTCCCCTATATCCAATTACTCCCATTTTCTCTGGAGAACAGGGCAGGCTTCCGAAAGACTAGAGCCCCACAGGACTAACCGAGATACAGTGAGACATCGCATTATTCGGGGAGAGAGTCTAAGTTGGAGGTCTCCACCCTGTCCCTCCTCTTAGAGCTCTGGGAACCCCCAGGAAGAGGGGGAGGAAGGCTTGTAGGAGTCAGAAGGGATGGATGACACTAGGAGAACATGGCCCACTAAACAGCAGGGCTCTTGATTCAGTGGTGACAGTCTTGGTCCTGCCTCAACTTGGTATGCCAGAGTTTGTTGACGCCCCAAGGAAGGCCTTACCCACTCTGAGGAGTGGATGAGGGGTAGCAATGTCGGGGGAGAAGGAGAGGGAACTGGGATTGGCATGTAAAATGAAAAATAAACTTTTTAAATTAAAAACAATTAGAAGGGCTCACAGAAATCGAAGCTGGAAGTCCTAGGTCTGCATGGGTCCGTGCCAGGTCCTCTGTGTGCATGAAAAGGAACACCCTTTTAAATGACTCCTAGGTCAAAGACAAATAACTAAAAGGAAATTTATGTGGCTAGGGTTAGATGATAATGAAAGTTGCATATACTGAAACTTAGGGGGTAGAGCGAAAGCACTGTTTGGAGGGAAATGCATATTTTTCAATTATAATATTGTAAATGGAACAAAAGCACTAAATACAAGGAACTTCCCATCCAAGCAAAGCAAAATGAGTTAATATCATCCCAAACGATGCAAAATAAAAATAAATGTACAAAATGTCAATTTTGAAATACAGAAGTGGTTCTTAAACATATGAGGTAGATTAAAGATTGCTCCATCCCGTCCCCAGTTCTGTCCGTGCGCTAAACCCTGACACGTGTGGACTTCTCTAATATGCTAAAAGGAACCTGCAGTTGCAAGTGCATTGAGGATTGCGAGACTGAGAGATTAACCTGGTTATTTGGCTGTACTCAAAAATAATCTTGTTTATAAAGAAAAGAGAAACTTGAACAGTGATAGAACCACTAAAATTACGGAAAAATAGTCAAAAGTTTTCTACAAAGAGCCTCCAAATGTTTATGAAAAAGCTCTATCATGTATGTACTACTCCAAAGCATTAAAAAGGAATATGCCCAGGGAATTTAGTTAACTTATACCAAAACAACAGCATAAAAGCTGTATAATAAAGGAAAATTGTAAATCAATATAACCCTTGAACATAAATGCAAAATTTTAAATAAGATATTAGCAAAGGATTCCAGAAATCTATTAAAAAGAACATACATCATGGTCAAAATGGGCTAATTCCCAATAATAAAAGTTGGATTAACATTAGAAAATCAATTTGAAATGTACAGGAGAAAAATAAATTACAAAAGCATATCATTAGGGCTAGAAAAATCTTGCAGCATAATTCAACACTTACTCATTTAAAAATCTTATTAATAGAAAGGCCTCTGATAAACTGATATATGATATGTAAAAGAACACTTAAAATACAATACATAATGAACAGTTAAAATCATTTCCTATAAATCAAGGATAAGACAAGGATAGACCTAACCACCCTTTGCATGTAATGTTTTCCTGGAAACTCTGACCAGTTCAGTACAGCAAGAAAGATTTATAAATTACATGGACTGAAATGGAAGAAATAAATCTATCATTATTCTTGCAGGATTGCCTCTATAGAAAACATAAAATAATATATGGAGAATTTATTACAATTGTAAGGGAATTCAACAAGTTCGCCAGACACAAAATCAATTATAAAACCAATTGCAACTCTATGCAACAGTATTAGTTAGAAAACAAAATTTAAAAATACCATTTATTAAATTGTGAAGAAAATATAATGTACCTCAGAATGAATTTAACAGAATATATAAAACATCTTTCAGGAGAAAATTATGAAACTAAATTAAGCATATCAATAAATACAACTGAAAGACACCCCATGCTTTAAACTTGACCGGAGCACTTCCATCAATTCAGAAAAATGTCAATCCGTGATACATATTTTTTAATAAATATTTGTAAGGGTCTAATTCCTCCTTCCAAGAATTAAGCTTTGACAAGATATTTTCACCAAGCTGTATCAAATTGTAAGAATAATTTATATGCTAATGTGAAAACTTCTGAACATTTCTGAGAAAAGTTTATTAATGACAACACATTTATTCCTGCACATAAAGAGTCATAAACAGGATTTGAAAGAGAAAGGGTGTGCATTCACTCCCCTGCAGCTGCAAAAGGGCACCATGTTAAAGTGTTGTCATGAGAGCTCAGAGTCCCTAGCACTCAGGCCACTGCTGCCTCTCTCTGGAAAGTCTGAATTGAGTGAGGTAAACCACACACAGACTGTGAGGTAATTCTGGTCCCCCTGTGCATTCAGAAAGAAACATGTTATGTTAGGAATCACTGTGAACCTCTTCTGGGACTCATGTCCTTGGAGGCAGAGATATGGCTGACCATATAAAGGTAAATGAATGAGCTCTTTCCCACCCTCACTCTCAGCTCCCTGACTACTGTGGTAAAGGACATGCCATGACCGATAGGGCTTTTCCTTCTGTATATATGTTTCTCTTATTGGTTGATGAACAAAACACTGACTAGGCAGTATCCAGGCAGGAAGCATAGGCAGGGTTATGAGTTGAGGAGAATTCTGGGAAGAGGATGCAGAGAGGAGCCACCAGAGATGCCATGTAGTCACAGAAGGAGTAACATGCTGGGGCATTACCACCAGGGAAGCCAAGAAGACGATGAAATACTTAGATTAATAGAAATAGTTTAATAATTAAAAGAGAGCTAGCCAATAAGAAACCCGAACCATGGGCCAAACATTTTATAATTAATATAACCTCTGTGTGTTTACTCAGGACTAAACGGCTGCAGTACCGTTTAGTCTGAATGGTACTGAACAGGCTGAATAGAAACTCCGTGTACAGATGACTCATCTAACTGCCAATTTGATTGCCTCTGGACTCAACTAACAGGCACTCGTTTGGACAATCTGTGAAGAAACTCCCAGAAGGATTGCTGAATGATGTAGACACTCCTCCAGGGTGGGTAGCCCTTTCTGAACTCAGCCCAGATCTAAGATGCCTGAAGGAAAGACTAAGGTTCACTTTCCTGTCTTCAGCTCTCACTGGCCAGTGCATTGATTCTTTGCTTCTGTTGCTAGCCTTCCACGCCATCAAAACTCTGCTCCTCTGTTCCTCTAACACAGACTGAAGACCAGGGGCTGTGAAGGCGCAGTTAAGGACTGTTGAGGCAGGCATTCAGCTTCATGGGATGCCCAACTACTGGGTTCTCTGACTCTGTAGTGTACACACAGGTGTGGCTGGATTATCCAGCCCCCCCGTATATATGCCAGTGAGAAATTATCTCTAAACTATGTAATCATCCCATTGGTTCTTTTCCTCTGACTAGTACAAAAAACGAATGTCAATTTTCATTCTGTGTGTATTTTCAGAAATATGTCTCACCACCACCACCCACACTTTGACATTATAGAGCTTCTGACAACACTCAGAGTGGAACACAATGTAACCTCTATCTATGACTTGTGGACTCGAACATTTTAGAAAATGTTCAGATAATCGCTGGAATATTTTTTATAAAGAATCTGAACTTGTCTTATCAGACAAAAATTACAAAAGAGTGTCTTTTGGACAAGGCACATGCATTCAAGAGCACACAGCCCTGCACACAAGACCGAGCAAGTCAACATTCTTGCATGGAGGGAGAAGACTCCCTAACTGAGGAGCTGAGGAGAGCTGGTGGTTTCTGGCAGAGGGACAGTCAGTTTTCTGTATTCAACCATGCTCTAGTGGCTGTTCCCTCACCCAAGAGTTTATGGGAGCAAACACGGGACTTAACTGGTTACTTAAAAAGTAAAAGGAGACAGAAGGTTGGGTGGGAGTTATGGAGACAGGGGTGGGTCTTGGAGGAGTTAGGAGTGGAGGGTGACTGTGATCAAAATTCATTGCAATTCTCAAAGCATTCAGAAAAAATGCTTTGTTAAAAAATAAGAACTTGCCTTCTCAAACAAAAATTCTGAAAGTCCAATAATGGTAAGCAAATGATGTCGTGGATAGATGGAAAATTTGTCAAATGCAAGAGAGTTGTGTGCTCATAAAGAAAAATAATTATTATTTGTGAAACAGTGACTATAAATAGAATGACAGAAACGTAATTAATAAGTTGAACACTCTGAAAGCTGATTGTATCTAAGAGGGATGTTGAAATTTAATATTTACTTTATACCATACTTAAGATTTAATCTCAAATAGATTAAAAGCGTGAGTAAGAGTTACTTGCAGCACAGTAACACAGACCTGTGATTCCAGCACTCAGCCCTGGGAGGCAGAGGCAGGAAGACCATGAGTTCAATGTAGGCTTCAGTTACATGGTGAGTCTGGGGCCACACTGGACTATATGAGGCTCTATCCCAAAAAAGAATTAAGCAAAATGAAAGTTTGAACTTTCAGAAAATATTGTAAGAGTTTTCAAGTTTTCTGACCTGAAACAGGTCATAATTTGACAGACAATTTAAATTGACTACCATACAATAACAACATCTGTTGATTAAGACAATATTAATGATATAAAAATGCAAACCACAAAATGTATAATTAGGATTCAAAATGTATAAAACCTCCCACAAATAAAAAATGCATGAAAAGAATCAAAAATGTAAAAGCATTTGGGTAAATGGGAAAAAGGAAAACTGAATGATGAATAAACAATTGGAAAGACATTCCACTCTGTTCTTTTGTTTATTTGTAAAAGTTAAAAGCCTAACAATACTAAATCAATTGCAGGATCAGACACTGTGAGGGACATGCATACCAGTACAAACCTGTTAGAAAATTCTCCTGGGATGTGATAAATTGCACATCTTACAATTGATGACGCATCCAATCCTAAGCAAATACTTCACAGAGTCACCTTCATGTGTGCTCCAGTGACCAAGGTCAATAACTCCACAGCATCATGGCCATTCGAAGAAAAAAAATATTGGCAATATCCCAGATCTATGGACACAGGAGGCACCATCTGGTGGGCTCAAAAAACTGCTGACTATAATCTGGGCATGACGGAACATGCCTGCAATTCTAGCACTTGGAGGGCTGAGGCAAGAGGATTACAAATTTGAGGGTAAATCTGGGCAACCTAACAAGACCACCTCTGAGTGACAAAAGCTTCTTACTCTAAAATAGCAATGATTTGTGCACTTCAGCTGTGAGGAACAATGGTCAACTCCAGGATTTCGTGCACCCTGTCTCCCCAGGTGTTAATAATTGAGCTTAGGAACACAACTGCATTGAAAACACGTTAAAGAAATGAAATGCAAATGAAACATGGGGGGTGGTGGTGGAGATTAGCTACAAGGCAAACAGAAAGATGACGCTATAAGGAGACAAACTGGACATTCCAGTTAAAGACGATATTTCTGGTATGTTCACGGTCATTAGTTTCCTCGTTACTGGTGTTTACGTCTCCTTTCAATGTGTGTTTTATATTCACTGTATGAGGAATCAGTATGTCTTGAGGGTTGCTTGGACCAGGTAGGTAGAAGAAACCACATCAGTGAAGGGACAGGAGGTTCACACAGCTCCGTGCTTGGGAAGGTGTAAGCTGAGAGGAACTAAAGATGCACTCGTGGCGAAGGGCTTAGGTAACGTTGGAGACGAAGAGCTTAGTCAGAGAGGGCCTTTAAAGCCAGTGTAGTGTTTCCACTTCCTGCAGCAAATGATAAAAGTAATTTCCATGATTGGCTTTTTAATGGAGAATGGCTTAGTCATGGTTCATGTAGGTAAATTACCGCAATAGTAACTTGATGGAAAGCTGGGGTTCTCAACAATGGATGAACAAGAAACCAAAGGGTGGCGGGGGAAGAGTCCTGATACTGGCCTCCCTTAGGCTTTGTTCAAGACAAACACATACAATGATAGAATTCACAGGAATTGGTATTTGGATTAAATGTCCCCAATAAAAGAGGACGAGGACAATCAGCTGACAATGATAGAAGGCAGATTTCTAAGATCATGTTGGATGTTTGCTTTGTGGTATCCACACTGTTGGGTGTGGGATGGACCTGGTGATTTTCTTCTCGAGAATAATAGATGAAGATGGTGGGAGAATCTCACCCCCTGGGGGATCTGTGTCCCCTCCCCCTCTTTTTCTTCATCCTCACGCACTCTGGTAAAGCCGTCTCCCATACAGACTTGTGTTGTGAAAAGACCCATGCGGTAAGGAATTAAGGAGTGTGTTAATTGCCCACCCATGACAAGACACCGGACCTAGACAATGGAAAAAGGACTGATTTTCTTTGATTGATATCTTCAGAGTTCTCCATATGGATGTAGAGAGACGGGATGTATTCTTCAAGGCTTGGGTGTGAATTAGTGGCAGAGTCTCTCTCTAGCAAGCCCAAGGCTGTAGGTTTGATCCCAGCCACATGAAAATGTCTATTTTTCAAAGGAATTTCTGAGGGAATTTCTCCCAGTTCTCACTTCCTCCATCTAGGCCTCATATTCCACAGCTTTTATATTTCCCCATACTGTATTCAACTATGAATCCATCCATGCACTAATCCATGGATTACCTCAGAGTCCCCACAATCTATTCAGTTCCTATCAGCTAGTAATCAAGTCTTTCCATGAGACCTTCAATACTAAAGTGATAAAAGAGGCCTTTGGTCTGTAGCTCATGAGCACTGTATTCTACCTACAATCAGAGGAGTGAACCCAACAATAAATCTCCCCAGCTCTGGTGAGGCTTGGAGATCACTTCCATCCCCACAGACTCTTGGGGTGCAATTTATAAGAGACCCTGAATCAGAAGGACCTGTTAACTCACCCAAAATCTTGACCTGGAGAAACCGTGAGATTGACTTTTGGATAAGTGTCTCTACTTAATAGACAGATGTCAGGTGATGCTGATGGGTGGTGTAATGTCCATTTTTATAATTTTAGGGCATTTAATAAACATGTTGTTTGTGGAAATTATCTCATTGCAACCAATGTATTCACAAGGATCCCTATAAAGTAGAGTGATGCAGAGACACACTGTCGGAGATGAACAGTAATCGATTGCTTGTCTTAATGTGTAGAAGGTACCACAGTCCAAGGAATGCAGACAGCCTAGAGAGTATGAGAAGCCTGGAAAGCAGATTAAGGAAGAATCCAAAGATCTTGTTCATTGTAGTCCAATGAAATTTACTTTGGATTTTTGACTCCCAACACTGCAATGCAGCCTGTGTATGTTATCATAAGCCCCAATGTATATGGCAATTTGTTTCTTCCCGAAAGGAAACCATGAAGTGTTCATAATGCTAATAGAGAAAGTGACGGTAATAAATTACCCAAGTGACATCACCATTCGCTTAGCATCTACTGAATAAGTGAGCCTGAAATGCATTGTGGGTATTACATTATAGAAGGGACAAGTAGCCAATAAAATGTTTCTTAGTACACTCCTATCTCACGAATAAAGCAGGGTTTCAGAAGGTTCACAGAATCGCCCATGCCCTGGAAATGAATCACAAACTTTAAAAACAAATATGCAAGACATTTCTACCCAGTTTGCTTTCTGACTGAAGGATCTAATGAGACACAAGCTCTGCTTCTTGCAAGGGAAGTCCCATCGCATTCCTCAAAGGAGTGGGGAGGCCATGTGCTTGCTTTGATAATGGTATCGTTGTTAAGATCACCCTCATAACTGCCCCCATTAGACACTGTAGCCTACTACTGGGATATTTTCACAGAAGAAATTACTATTCCTTTATTATCATTTTAATTTTCTAAAACACCCAGCACTCTTCCAGAGCTAAACTGAGAAAACTGTTTGCTTATTGGGAATCACTCAGGAAAACAACAATTACTAAAATACGTTGACCATGGCACCGTTGAGGGATTTTCTTAGTTTGTTAGTAGGAGCTCCAGAATAACTTTATGTGACAGATGTCCTTGTTAATTTGTATTATTTCCTTTTTAAAAAAGGCAAGCTGAAACCAGCTAGTCGCATTCCTTACATCAAACCATTATTTATTATACAGTCTTCCAGAATGTTCACTCAGACCTCCTTGACTTTAATGCTTCTATAATACATAGTGATTATTTAATTACATTATAGGGGACTGTCTACCACATAACAAAGTCTGACTTTTGTTAAGCAGAACGTGCCACTTTTCTTGAAGTCTTTCCTCCAAAATATTGGATTTATGAACATGAATTCAATGAGAGTATGCTACTTAACGCTGATTTCATAACACACTTTTGTTTTCTTTCAAGTTTTATCATGTCTAAAATTAAAACGCACTTTTAAATTACTGTCAACAAAGTAACAGTATTTACTAGTTTTTCTGACACGAATACATCTGTACTTGTAGAATAAGTTTTAGTGATTTGGATGAAAGTCCTAGAAACAATAACAAGAAATAATTCAAAAGCAGCATCGTTAACATTGCTTTTAAAAGTTGTTTATCTGCCAGGTGGCGGTGGCTCACACCTTTAATGCCAGCACTTGGGAGGCAAAGGCAGGTGGATCTCTGTGAGTTCGAGGCCAGCCTGGTCTATAGAGTGAATACCAGGACAGCCGGAGCTGTTACACAGATAAACCCTGTATCAAAAACACAATCAAAATAAAAGTTGTCTATCCATGATTTCTATGTATATCTGTGCATCCATGTAACTCTATGTGCATATTTATATTTGTGAGGGTTTGCATGTGCAGAGTCCAGATGAGGACATCGTGTGTCCCTGATGATCACTCTCCATCTTTTTCTTTGAGGCTAGGTCTCTTCCTGGACTGGGGACTTTTATTTTCTCCACTAGAATAGAGGCAGGACGCCGAGTGATTTTCCTGACATTGCCCACCTTGGAGCTAGGGTTCTGGCATGTGCAGAACATCCATCTTGTCTCCTGGATGCTGGGACAGGAACTCTGCTGGCTGTGATTGTGCAGAAAGCACTCTGGACTGCTAAACTGTCACTGTAGGCCGTCATTCACACCCATGGCTCAGGCAAGGATACCGATGTAGCACTCCCAGATAAATGGAGATGAGTCTGAGACCTCCTTGTGAAGTTTTAGCGAATCCTCAAATGGGTGGAGTCTCAGTGATAACATGCAATACTCACCTAAACAATTTTGAAACTTTTCTTTCAAAGAAAACCTTGAGTCTCAGCTAAGTTGGTCAATAAGTTATTTTATATAAAATAAAATTGGTGCAACTTTTAATAGATGTAATAAAATACAACAATGTGTAGACACATTAATCTGTAAAGTAAAGCATATTGTTGGGGCTTTTTAAGACTTGAATCTACTATATCTTCTTAAATTTAATTAAGCACAGAACTGCGCACCTCTCAAAGACTTCCATTTGGAAAACTACGAGCTAGTTTCTGAACATTGTTAAACATAGAACACAGTCATTTAATATCTTTATAACTTGCAAATGTTTGTTGAAGATAGCTCCAAAAGAGAAGTCTTGGACACACTGGAGAGGCAAATGCCTCAGAGTGATTGTTTTTCAGAAGATATTTGGATGAATGGCTAAGTGCTACAGTGGCATTTTGAGTTGTGTTTCTTCTTACCTCTTCTGAGATCAGCACCCATCACGTTAGCAAACGTCAAATTTAGGCTCTCTTCACGGTGGGCTGCAAATTTCCTGAGAGGATTTTTACCTTTTTTTCCAAAGTGAAGGCGAGGTTTAAAGGAGTCCACAAGACCCAAAATAAGTGATTAACAGGTATTTATTAGGGAAGCACTTACACAGTTAATAGTAAATAACCGTCACAGTCTTCGTGCTCCTGAAGATGCAGTCTCTGGAGTTCTGACCAAGAGAGCAAACCAATCCCTCCTCTTCTTTATAAGGGGTCATGTCTGCACACCTGAAGCCACGCCCTAGGATGCCACTCCACCTCCGAAAATCCACTGGTGAAACAAGATGCCACTACACCAAAGTATTAAGGGCAAAGGCCCAAAAGAGCTCTGTAAATGCTTTTAGGACAGAGAAAGGAACGAAAAGTCCACAACACAAGTACTTTGTCTTCACTTTTTTCCCATAACAAGCACTGTTGTCCTAGAAAGTTTGTGGATCCCTTCCTGGTTTCCAAAAGATGGAGTAGAGACTTGAGCCTTAACCACTTCTCATTGCTCCCAGCAGGCACTTACCAGGTTCCAAAAGATGGATTTCTCTTAATTGTCCCCCAAACCTGAGAGTGATATACTAGCTTTATTGAGTGGCGTTGGGCATATTACAGCAAATTGAATTTTCTCCTAATCAGCCCATGCAATTAGCACACATTATCTAGAAATTCCAGTGATGGGGAAGCCACGAGACAGACCCTCAGCATTTCATATTTAAGAGGTATTTCAGTTCATGTACATTATTCTCACAGGGCTTTTCTGTACAAAAGCCTTCGCCATCGCTGAAATGCTGAAGTAAATCAATGTCATTTAGTAGGGGCAGCTGAGAACTGAAATTACAATTCATTCTTTCCCTCCTTGAGTTGTCCACAATTAAAATTGATGTCCTTTTCCTTATCTTTCGAAGGAGCTAAACACACCTTGCCTAATTCACAGCTGTAGAATCACCCTGACAACTCTCTAATCTGCTTGCTGTTGCTGTGACAAACACCTTAATGTAAAGCAACTTGGGGAAGAGAAGGTACAGGTCACAGTCATTCCTTGAGGGAAGTTGTAGCGATGACTCAAGGCAGGAACGTGGTGGCAGGAACTGAAACAGAAGCCACGAATGGATGCTGCTTGCTGTCCTTGCTCAGTACAACCTGCTTACCCCGGGCCACCTGCCCAGGGGAGGCAGCACCTGCTGTGTCCTGGGCCCACCCATATCAATTACTAATCAATCAAACACTCCAAAGACACACCCATAAGCCAACCTATAGGGACCAATTCCTCAACTGAGATTTCTTCCTCCCAGATATCTCTTTGTTTGAAAGTTGACAAAAACTCACCAGCATCAGTCCTTTGCTGTCCTGTCCCTGCTTGTCCAGAAACATGGGCACAGATTTCAAATCTCCTTTCATTTTACACCACTCTTGAGAGCTAAGTGTATGAATATACATACATGTACCCACTCCTACAATCTGTTAGGACGTCCTGTTGAATCCTAAATTTCTCAAAATATCCTCACATATTTGCCCCAGCTATACAGTGTTTGCAACTGGTTCATCATTTGTCCAGATCATTTTTCACAGACCCATAATATTCAGCCAAACCTGAGGTTTCCTTAATTCATTGTGCAAGATACAATCAGGCTTCTTCTAAAAATTTAAATATGATCTTCTTACTCCCCAGAACTACAAAAACATTAATGCCCATTTTTCTCAAAAACCAAGTAGAGGATATCCAGTTTCTATTTCAAATGTAGACAGTTGAAAAATACACATTTCTCACTTTTACCACTGCAAATACTGAATACTTTGTAAAGTCACAAACTTTCTTCAGTCTTTAGAAACAAATAAGACTGTAGGACACAAACATTTCAGGAGAGACAGGTCACTCTGTGGAGAACAAGTTCTCATGACAGACCCTGGATGCCACTCAAACCAGGATGAAGATAGCACAACATGACACTCAGTTGCTGAGAGCATGAGTATTGCACTCAGATGTCACCCAGTCCAGCTCAGCTGTTAGCCAACTTGATTTAATATCCCTCTACTAACATTCATTCACAAGAAGAGAGGAGGGAAATGCTACCAATTTCTACGGGCAAATTTATTTTCATTTGCTTTTTTGACTTCACATGATGTTCTGATTTCAACCAAAAAAAATTTTATGGCGGGGGTTTAATGTGTTGTTTTTTATTTAATCACTTTTATTTGAATTAGAAACAAGATTGATTTACATGACAATCCCAGTTCCCTTCTCCCTCCCATCCTCCCCTACCACCCCCCAACTAAAACCCTACCTATCACATATCGTTTCTTCTATTCTTCCCCTGACTCAAACTTTCGGCTCCCGCATGACCTCTGCATCCTTCCTCTTCTCCCCTTCTCATTCTCATAGCTCCCTCCCCCCTCTTCCCATGTTCTCAATTTGCTCAGGGAATCGTGACCCTTTCCCCTTCTCCAGGGGACAATGTTTGTCTCTTTTAGAGACCTCCTTGTTTACTAGTTTCTCTGGCAGTGTGGATTGTAGGCTGGTAATCCTTTACTCTAGGTCTAAAATCCTCATATGAGTGAGTACATATCATGTTTGTCTTTTTGTGATTGGGTTACCTCGCTCAGACTGGTTTCTTCTAGTTCCATCCATTTTCCTGCAAATTTCAAGATTCCATTGTTTTGTTTTGTTTTTCCGCTGAGTAGTACTCCATTGTGTAAATGTACCACATTTTCTCTATCCATTCTTCAACCAAAATTTTTAAGATATACAGAAAACAAATAAAAAAAATGTTAAGTGACAAAGCAATCTATAGAATTGACTCAGTTATAACACAGATATTAAGGCAGGGGGAAAACCTACGTGTCTGTTGGCTCCACAATAAATTCTGCGATTTGACCCCAAATTAGAAATGGAATATGTATAAAAGGTATTGCTAAGAGAATTAAGAGATCAGACCTAGCCTGGGTGAGCTTGTTTTCAAATGACAGGATAGACAAAGGGCCTGCCTAGAACATGTAGACAATTCCTCAAATTCAGTGGTAGAGTCATCTCAATTAAAAATGGGTGAAAGTGTGAACACATACTTCTCCAAAGCACTCAACTTACAAATAAACAAATGAAAAATAACAGCAAGGGTCGGCACAGAATGGAAGCCAAATTCCCAACTGCCGTCATATCCATGGGAAAATGGGTGGGAGAAGGATGGGACAACGTGAAACTCTGCTTATGTTTGATTAATGGTGTGAGCTAGAAAATGTTACTGTTACCTCAGAAAACTGCTTGTCAGTTTCTAAGCAAATATGTTTTCACATATCTTAGGAGTGTTAAGGGGTCTCTCTCCTCAAAATTTGACTAAATGAACAGAAAACTTGGTTTATGCAGTGGCCTGTGAGTTAATTTTTTTTTTCACAATGTTCTTTAGCAGGTGAATGGATAAGATAGGATAAAACTCTGACACGTCCTGATAATGGAATGACACAGCAACAAAAAGGAAAGAACTATTGACTCAGGTAATGCCATGGATGAATCCTCTTTGTTTGGATAAGTGAAAGTCAAATAAAAACTCTATCCATCTAGTTCATAATTCTGTTCTCATGGGATTGTGGAAACGATGAAACTATAAAGGCACAAAGAGATCAATAGATGACATTTGTTGAGTGAGGGTTTGACTACAAAGGATCACACAAATTAATTAATTTTAGGATCACACAAATTAATTAATTTTAGGATAGTGAGACAATAGCATACAGTATTTTGACAGAAGATACACAATTCTGTACACTTGTGAAAATCCACCCAACAATATACAACAAAGAGAAAACTTAATTATATGGAAATTAATAATGCTTCCTCTGGAATACCATGGGATCCCGAGATCAAATACACACTAAAATAAATGAATTTACTGTATTAAATATGCATGATATCGTCTCACTGAAGAGAGTGATAGGAAAAAAATGAGCTGACCTAAGCAACTTTGGGAAATAGTTTCAAACTGGATTTTGAAATGTTGAAGATAAAAGATATCTACTAGCTCTGTTGTCTGGTTTGAGCTTTATTTTCCACTGGGGTATAGCTTTGCAATTCTGAATCGGCTGCAGTGGAGCTCAATGGAAGAAGATACTATGGATAACAGAGCCCAGATGCCATGGTGTCAGAAAAAAAGGAGTTACCAATAGGTGAAGAAGGAGGAGGGAAAGGAGGCTATAGGTAAAGGAGAAGAGAGACAAAGGGGCCACAGTATTGGTGTTGTATTAAAGTTAGAGATACCAGGATGGAGTCCTGTTGCCTAGCTATTATTCATGTCTATTCATCTACTGTTTATTTATCCACGTATCATTTAGAAATGATCAGTGTATCTTTTCACTCTACCTCATAGATAGTAGATGCCCAATTCTTGATATATATATTAATAAAGAGTTTGCCACCTAAGGATGAGGACTTGATCTGAGTTTGTAAGCTGGGGGTAGTGATACATGCCTGAAACCCAGTGTTTCTTCTGAGTAATTGGAGGAAAATGCCTGGCTCCTGGGTCTGCTATCCTGTTATATAAGAAAGTCTGTTTCAAACACAGAGGACAAACCTGAGGTTGTCCTCTGATTGTCACGTACCTGCTATACAATGTCTGTTCCTGTGTCCACACACAGAAATATGCACATAAACACATACACATGTACAAAGAAAGGAAAAAATTCATCTCCATGCTCATCCTGTATTTAATTTCTTTTATTTCCAGAAGCAGACATTGCGTAGGGAGTCGGAGTTCCATTTACTACATAGTGGGATAGCATACCACTACCTGGGTAAGCTGTGGACACACACACACACACACACACACACACACACACACACACACACACACACACACACACACAATTCTTTTACTGCTACGCAAAGCTGTTAACTTATATCTCTGCTATTACACTATCAGCCTCTCAGTGAACACTTTTGGTTAACCATGCATTTTTCTTGAAAAATTCTTTCAAACAATAGTTGATCACAGGCTCCCCGTCTGTCAACTCCTTCCAGATCCTCCCTATTTTCCCACCCACCTGTACTGATACATTGTTTATGATTTATTAAAGCTTGACTGAGGATTTAGAAAGCAAGTCATCTTCCAGCTATAGAGACCAGGCAGTGGTGATACACACCTTTAATCCCAGCAGCCAGTAGCTAGGAGGTGGTGGTACCTTTAATCATAGGACCCAGGATTAAGAGGTAGACAGATTTCTGGGGGTTCAAGGCCACCCAGATCTACACAAGATTGATCCAGTCCTAAAGAGAAACAGCTCACACAAAGATGGTCTCAGAACCTGGGATCACACGTCTAGGATCACATGCCTTTAATCCCTACGTTAGGGAGGTATATAAGACAGGAGCAGGATCTCGGTATCAGACATTCATTCTCCAACCACACTGAGGATAGGAAGACATTCAGTCTCAGGATTCTACAGCCACGCTGAGGAGGGGCAGCTGGATCAGCCCATTCAGCCTGAGGTAGTGGTAGCAGCTAGTGGCCTGCTTCTTTGCTTCCCTGATCTTCAGGTTGGACTTCAATATCTGTCTCTGGGTCTTTTATTTTTCATGCTATATCCACCCAACTCCATGCCCTTTCTTTATCTCTCTATTTAGAAGACAAACAAACAAACAAACAAACAAAAAACACAAGCAAACTGAAATAAAAAAACACAAGCAAGAAACTTTCTCTCCCCCTCTGTCTTTCTGTCTGTCTCTCTCTCCTCCCCCTTTCTCTTACACACACACACACACACACACAGAAACACAAAATCATAAACCGTAATATATAAGCAAAGGATCCAATAAGATAAAAAAAATGCCCAAACAAAGCAACGTGAGACAAGAAATCTATAAAACTACCATTGAATTTGTTTGGTGTCAGCCATCTCCTGCTGGGCATGAGGCCTACCCGTAAGCGCAGTTAGTGTACCCATTGAGACTCCATTGGAGAAAACTAATTTTTCCCTTATGAGTGGATGCCAGTTCCAGATAGCTTCTTGATATGAGTGGGAGCTTGTGTTCACTTCCTTATCTCAGTTCTGGGCTCATCTTGATTGCACCTGTGCAGGCACTGTGCACAGTGACTCAGGCTCTGTGAGTTCGAATGTGCATCAGTCCTGTTGTGTCTGGAAGACACCATTTCGTTGGAGTCACCAAGCAAAACTATTTTTTAATGCCAGTAGATATTGGAATGTTGAAAAAGAAAGGTAAAGTAGGAAAAATAAAGAGAGAAAAGATGAGATTATGATAAAGAGAAGTAGTCATCGTCTTATGAAAGCTTCCAGTGGCCAAGTAGAACAATTTGAATGACAGTGTAAGTGTAATTGTGTCTAGCTGTTACTCAGAAAATGAATACCCAGGAGCCCACAGTGATATTAAATTAATAGATAAATATATATTTTTTTGGTTTTTCAAGACAGGGTTTCTCTGTGTAGCTATGGAGCCTATCCTGGCACTCGCTCTTTTGAGACCAGGCTGGCCTCAAACTCACAGAGATCTGCCTGCCTCTGCCTCCTGAGTGCTGGGATTAAAGGCATGTGCCACCAATGCCCTGGTTAGATAAATATTTATGAAGAGGAGAATTCAATAAGTTCCAGAAGAAAAAATTTGCAGTCACCCCCAGAATGTCACAACCACACTTTCTACACACAATATTTATTATTGAATGACAAAAAATTGGACAAAATTTTGAAGAAGTCTTTCAAAATTAATTTTCTAACAAATTTAACACATAGAATTTTCATAATATTTTTCTTCCAGAACACGATACACTTCTTGGTGTAGACTGTAATTAACCACACTGTAATTTAGCCAACAGAGCCTAGAAGATGAAAATGTCTACTTTTCTGGGGTGGGGGGAGGGAGGGGGGACTACAGAGTGTCCTTTTATCATGATCCCAGTTTTACATCAGCAGTAATATGCCATGTTGAAGTCACAAGTCTGAGATGAGATCACACCAACTTTGTGATGCTCTTCCTAGACTCTATACTCTAAGCCTACTGAGGATCTCATATCACACAACCCAAATGGGTTGTGAGCCATGGCCACAACTTTTGATTGCGAGTCATGGCCACAACAGATGGGATAAACCTGAGTAATTTAGCAATTGAAGACTAACAATGATATGACAAATGCAACTAGGTTGGTTTGGAACAGAATGGGCTCTGAGTGTGGAAACAGGGAAATTGGAATAAAGTCTGTGTGTTATATCAATTCGAGTATATCAGTTTTCCTATACATCTCTAGTAAATGACCAATTTAAATTAAATTTATTTATTTTAATTCACTTAAAAAGAGCTCTCTGTCTTTGAAGTACTGACATCAGTGACTTCTTAGATGTCTAATGTGATGCTAAGCCTGTGAATTAATGTTCTGGGCTAGTGGTTCTTCACTGAGAGGCATTTGAAATGGTTTGGAAAGTTTGATTGTCATGAATGCCAAAGTCAGGAAATCTCATTTGAGAGGTTTTGTCGGGTTATGGTTCCTGGACAGGTTGCACAGCCACTTCAGCAGGAAACACATTAGAAATGGAGATGGAGCCAGTGTTCTCAGAAAATGCCATGTACTGAAATCACACGGAAGTCTGTCAATGTCCAGATTGCTGTGTCCACCCCAGGTTTTCTGACTCAGTGAGCCCAAGGCAGCACTGAAATTCCCACTTTAAAACAACTTGAAAGTGATGACATTAATGGTTTCTAGGGACCACTCTTATAGATAGCCTGTTGCGGAGGAAAGGAAAGTATTGGAAGCATTAAGGGAGAATCATGCATTGGGTATTATCAGGCGTCTTCTTTTGTTGCATCCTTACCTCTCAATTTCCTAGACAGAGAACATAGGTCAATTTGTTACCAGTGATCTCTCTCTCTCTCTCTCTCTCTCTCTCTCTCTCTCTCTCTCTCTCTCTGTGTGTGTGTGTGTGTGTGTGTGTTTCCAAGTTCTGGGCACCTTGTTCAAAGAACTGGAAATGATGCTCAGAGAAAGGTGACACGAGAAAGTTTTTTTGAAGAGCAAAGCAAATTTATACATTTTAGATACACTCTACCCATAGTCAGCAGGTCATTTTTGTGAGAGAACCCAAGGTGCTGATTTATTGTTTGGTCATCATTTTATTGGATACTAGGGACATAGCTTCATTCTCTGTTGTTATTTACAGAGATCTTTACTAAACATGTCTCTCCCCATAAGGTATCTGATTTTAATCATATGTATTATATCGACTTAAGATGTTAAGTGGGAGATTTCGCCTAAAATTTCATTCAGAGGAAACAGTATGCATTACTACATACATACCCCAGACCAGCCAAGGTTGGTGTGTTCTAGACACATATTTGGTGTCCATTTATATTATAGAAATTGAAGGGATAATTCAAGAGTTTGCCAGGAGGAATAACTTATGTTTCAAATGAGTACATATGTGGCTTAATGCAGAGGGTAGGGGTCCTGGGTTGCCAACAGGCTCCTAAGTATGTTTATGCAGGGATATATTAACTGCCCAACCACAGTGGTGTTCTGCATTGCCAGGCTTTTTCCTATTCTTGCCTATATCAACTCTGTGTGGTTAATACTTGTACTTGACAGTTCCTATGACACCAAAATGACACATATTTCCCAGTGACCACTGCGGATCTATTGTTCAGAGGTCTTCTGATTTCCTTTCTCTGGGGGGTGGGTGGGTTCTTTATTCAACCATCTATCACTATACAAATGGTAAAGTTTTCTGATTAGAAATAATATGTTGCCCTGGCTCCTTTTCTTAGAACCAGAACTAATGCTAACGCCAACATTTTTCTGAACTAGCATGCCTTTTGACACATTAAAATAGATTATTGTGTTAAACATCAAGAAGGTATGATTTTATCGATGCAGTGAAAGGAACTGTGTAAGCACAATTTTAATGGTTTCCAAAGTTACAATTTGATGATTTGCTAACATTTGTAATAGCAGTTGCCTACTCAAGAGTACACACAATTTCACAGGAGACTGGACTCCAAATTCTCCTGTAGTTCTTGGATGCAATCAGTGTTTGTCAGTAGAGCCAACTGACCCATCCTACTGGAAGAAAAGGGACTGACCAATGACTAAGTGAAGAAGGTAATAGGGTCTCAGATTAAAAAAAAAAAAAAAAGTCACTCCACCGGGCGGTGGTGGTGCATGCCCTTAATCCCAGCACTTGGGAGGCAGAGGCAGGTGGATCTCTGTGAGTTCAAGGCCAGTTTGGTCTACAGAGCAAGTTCCAGAACAGGCTCCAAAGCAATACGGAGAAACCCTGTCTCGAAAAAACAAACAAGAAAAAACATCAGGCTGTTAAACTTGGCACAAGGCAACACGTAGTCCTTTCTATCCTTGACTGTTTAGTGACACCGCTTCCGTATGAGCCTGATATTATCTCATGCAATCCACAGAATGACAGATCATGGTGTACAAAATGACTAAGGTGATGAGAAATCAAAAAGGAATGCACTCTAGAGGTGAGTTTTGGCAGGTTGGAGCCCAACATGTAGTCCTCCAAGGATGTCTAACTAATAATACATAATTCTACTTGTTGGCTTTATTTTTATTTCTTAAAAATAACAACTGTGGTTTGAAGACAATGCTGAAGGCAGAGAGTGAGTAAAGGAAATGAAGCATCTAATTTCCTTTCACTGTGCTACAGCCACAGACATCTTTGCACCGGTGAGATTCCTTGCAGTCAATGAGCTTATGTTTGTGTGGTGTTGGTGCCGACTGCACTTAGTGAGAATTGGAATCCCCACTTCTTTTTCTGATCTTGAGTTCAGTACAGATAACAGACCATTTGGACAAATGTGCATAGTCAGTAGGAATCTTGTGAACAGATTTTAAAGTGAAGCAGTGGAACTGCGCTCTGGCTTTGTCACTCACTGGGCTCTTTAATGTTAAACAAATGGACTAGTATTTTTGAGTTCCTGTTTCCCCATTTGTAACATGCTTTTTAGGAGAGTCAACTTGAGATGTACCACAAGGATCAACTGAGATAGCACACTAGTAGTACCCAGAAGTGCTCGCTGTACAAGGAGGTAGGTCCTAGTTGCTATTTAAGCTGACAGCTACTTGGGCTGTTGATTGCTAAGGACAATCTTGATATATTTTCTCTACATAAATGACAATATTAAATCTCTCCCTGTTATTGGTTTTCTTTCCTGCCTGTCCCACCACCACTTCAGTCCCAAATGAACACACAGAAAATTATATTAATTATAAACTGCTGGCCAAATGGCTAGGGCTTCTTACTGGCTAGCTCTGTCTTAATTATTAACCCATAACTACTAATCTATGCATTTCTAAATGGCCTTACCTTACCAGAGTGCACCTGGCATGTCCTGTCTCCTGGTCCCTCCACTGTGTTTCTTTTTGCCTATATTTCCCAGAATTCTCCTCATCTCCTGTCTTCCTGCCTCTCCTGGCTATTGGCTGAACAGAGTTTTATTCATCAACCAATAAGAGAAACATATGTACAGAAAGACAACCCCCCATCATCTCCCATTATTGGCTTTATAATATGTGGGATGGGGGTGGGAAGTCATATAACAATAAAAATGGAAGTAAGACTTGGGAATAAAAACAAACTTCAAATGACAATACATATAATGTGAAAAATGAATGATCAAGTTAGTTATAGGATCAAATGCTTCCACTAGTGTAAAGCACAATAAAATAATTCTTTTACAGTCTACTTTCTAAGTACAATGTGTTCCAACTGGTATAGTTCAGGGATGGCCAACATATCACTACAGGGACAGATAACAAATGGTTTCAACATTACAGAGGCTCTGTGATGTGTTACGAGGGACTCATCCTTACATAACTATGAGATTTAGTTATTGTAAGATGAAGGCCATTAGAGACAATATATAAGCAAATAAGAATGTTCGTGTTCCAATAAAGCTTTATTTATAAAACACAGGGCATCTCCATAATAGAGGATAAAGGAGAGAATGTCCTAGACAGCATTACAGTGGTCATCAGTTCTTGTCAATTATTTAGGTAATTGGAACAAAATTAGAAGCAATTTCCCTCATCAACATTAATTACTACTCTGTGCATTTTGCAGATTGTGTCCAGGCTGCAGGTCTCCTGGAAAGACTGAAGTATCACTCCCTAATGCAGGGTAAGGTTATAGTATTGAGGAGGACAACACACACCCATCCCTTGAACCTTTCTTCCCCATGGTCTGTGTCAATGGATATTGAACACATGGTGAATGTCATTGTGTATGAACTCCAGTATGACTAAACATTGTGTAATTCTCTCTCTTTCCTCCATATCTCCTCTCTCTCTCTCTCTCTCTCTCTCTCTCTCTCTCTCTATATATATATATATATATATATATATATATATATATATATTTCATGTGTGTAACTGCCCTGTTGTCTGGAAAACATTGCTTCCGTGTTGTTATTTATTATATCCGGCTGTGACACTCTTTCTGAGTCTGGTTTACCTCACTAAGAACGATTGTTTCTCCCTCCATCCATTTCCCTGTGAATTTCACAATTTCATTTCTCAGCAGCTCAATAGGATTTCATTGTGTAAATGTACCTACCACAATTTCACTATCCAATGGTCAATTGATGGATGTTTAGGTTGTTTCTGTTTCATGGCTACTATAGATAGAGCATCATTGAATAGGGATGGGCAGATGTCTCTACAATAGGATATGGAATTCCTTGGGTACATGCTCAAGAGTGCAGTAGATCTCTTTCCAGCTTTTTGAGGAACACCCTCATTGATTTCCATCATGGCTGCACTAGTGTGCCCTTCTACCAGCAGTGGGAAAGTGTTCCTCTTTCCCCATGTCTGTGTCAGCATTTGTCATGATTTCATTTCGTACCAGCCATTCTGACTAAGGCAAGCTGAAACTCAATCCATCTTTAATTTGCAACCCCCTGATGGCTAGGGTTGTTGAATCGCTTTTAAAATATTTCTCAGTCATTGGTGTTTCATCTTTTGAGAACTCTCTGTTTAACTCTACTTTTCATTTCTTTTTCTATTTCGCTTTGTGAGTTCTTTGTATATTCTAGATAGAAGCCCTCCGTTGGATGCACAGCTGATAGTTTATCCCACTCTGCAGGCTGCCTCTTCACCCAAATTGAGGTGTTTTTTGCTGTTCAGAAGTCGTTTAGTTTCTTGTGGTCCCATTATCAACTGTTGGTCTTTGTGCCTGCACTACCAGGATCCTCCTCAAAGAGTCCTTACTGTGCCAATGAGTTCAAGCACGTTCCTTACTTTATCCTCATCAGATTCGGGGCATCAGGTCTTTGTATTACAGTCCTTCATGCATTTGAAGTTGAGTTGCGTACAGGGTGAGAAATAAGGGTTCAATTTCATCCTTCACCTTACAGTTATGGAACTTGACTAGCACACTATGTCTTTCATTTAGTGTAATTTTTGTTTCTTTGTCAGTATTGGATGGTTAAAAGAGTATGGGTTTGTATGGAAGTTTTCAATTTTATTCTATTGATCAATATGGCGTTTTTGTTTTATTTTTTTAATGCCAGTACCATGTTGTTTTTGTTACTATAGCTCAGTACCATAACTGAGATTATTTTTAAAACACTTTATGCCTTCATGTTCATTAGCATGGTTCTTACCATTATAACTGTGCTTATCTTTCCTTTTCCCCATGAAACTGAAAATTATTCCAGAGGAAGTATTGTGAAATTCTGGTACCTAACCTACTAACTTGTAACTTTTAAGCTTGCTAAATTATCCTGTCTCAATAACATACTGAAAGTTCATTTCTTACTTAAAATGCAATACCATTTTCAGGAAATGTGTACACCTGCCATGCACACAGAGGCCCTCAGGACCCTAAGGTCCTTCCAGTCACCATCACCCCAAAATACAAGTATTAGGCCTCAATTTTTGTGAACTAGTGTCAGAAACTGTGCTGTTTTTCCTGTAGCACAAGTCTTTGACTGGAGCCCAAGCATCATGCCTTAATAAGCACCACTCTTCAAGAAACCAGTTGGTTCAAGTCAGAGATGTCTTAATGAGCCACTTTTTAAAAATCCCTGCTGGCTGTACTTTTGCTCAATAGAGTGTCCTGAGTGCTGGCAGGTATAATACTCAACATCTGGCAAGGCAGACTTGGAATGAAGGTGTGGGTTTATTCTCTAATACATGAGGTTAATCAGCACTCTGTGGTGGATTAGTAAGCTCTTTGTATTCAATCAAGTAAGGTCGATACTCAAGATGCTATTCCTCAGTCACCCAATACCACTTGGAGAAACCTCTAATTATTCTAAGTTGCTAACTCCCAGAAGCAACTAGGACTAGCACTGCTTGGTTCACACCTCTGTCACTCCATCTCATGGTGTTCTTTAATGCTACATCCCATAGGGGCAGATAACTGAGGAATTTTTGATATTTACTAGTTTATGATGTGGTTTCAGGAGGTTATCCAGGCATGAAGATTGATTTCCTGGGCCGACATGCTACGTCCTTCTTGATGCGAGTAAGACTGGGTGCCAGCAAGGCACAAATATTGATATGGAGTAGTTCTGACTTAGTGAATTCATGGTTTTGAGCTATTAAATGTCTACACTCAGCCTTGCATTTGAGTTTCATGTATGTGTCTATGACTATGACTGGCAATCATTCTCTGTATTCCTACCATAAGTCTACCTCTGTGAGTTACTTTGGAATGGTAAGTATAATAGTAGGTGTCACGTACTCTGTGTACCCCAGGTTTATATATTCAACACTGCTGTGTTAGTCACTTGGAGAGTTAGTGTATTGACCACAAAGGGCTTTATGATTCTGCTTGGTAATGCTAATAAATGATTTTAATTGAAATTTTATTTACTTAGATCAATTTGTTCCCATAGGGCACTACCCAATCCATGCCATTCGTTTTTACTGATAGGTGGGCCTGCATTTTTTTGTTCCTTAGGGGAACTTCAAGTTTCATTTCCTTTCCCCTTCAAGTGGTAGTGTATGGAAGATGTGGTCAACATTGTACCAGATCAAATTCTCAAATGTGCAATGATTACTGATCAAAGAGTTTAAGAAAAAAGTGTGATTGAGAGTCAACCTCTCCATCAAAGATTTTGGAAGTTTATAGAATATACTCATAAAATCTGTACTAATTAATTGTGTCTTGAATATTTTGTTTAACGCTTGCATTTGCCACATTATTAACAAAGCACCATAAGTCACCTGAGTCCTCGGAAGCCATTACTCCATAGCAACACTGTGGATGATGAAGAATTTTAAACAAAGGTGTAGCCATCTTTAAATGAACAGTATAGGGAAGTACAGAGGGAAGAAGATAAATAACATTTACAAATAAACAACTTCTAAACAAACACTAGCATTTCCTCCTCAAAGGGAGTGTGAAATTATTTGGGAACGATGTCATTGACAGCCAAGAGCGTGATGATGTGGTTTCTATGTACACAAGCAAAGAGAACACCTGGGTATAAAAACAAGTCAAGTTTTATATACCTATTAGACAGTGAACAAAACAATATTTAATCTGCTGGAGCCATTCCTGTAGTGGTGGACTTGTTCCAACAGAGGATGTAAGGAGTAGGTGAGAGACAGAGTGAGCCAGGCCATGATGCTCAGGAGAATCTTACATCCCGACTGACTAGCAGCCTGAGTGTTTCTTTATTTATACAGAATTCAGTAAGCAGAGATACATTCGTGTTGTTGCAAAATATAGATCATATAATTTTTGTTTTTTTGGACATGTGTTTCCCTTCCTTTTGAACATCCTTTAGCCTTCATAAATAAACTATGACAGAACAGAGTTATCATTTCCAGTCATTTCCCATTTGCCATCATTGATAAACAGAGTCATCATTTTTTACTCATTAACCCTATAACCCAATTTTTAAGATTCTAGAGATATATGTCAGCCTCTTCTCAAGCTGGCAGCTTTTGTGGCTACAAGGACACTGGACCACAACAAAATCTTCAAGCCAGCCCAGACATATTGCCATGTTCCAAGCAGTGTTATTACTAACACTAACACTTAACACGAAGTGCCCAAGAAAAATCCTCAGACAAAGCTAATGCAGTTATTATTCAAATTCTGGCATAATACAATGTTTATATTTTTACATAATTTGTCTGTATGTCTAATTCTGGCATTCTATTGTTCCTTGGTCAGATGACCCACAATGGTTCTGCACTGCTAATGTTTCTAAGAAACAAAGGTCCTCACATCTCATTCCTTTATCACCTTTCTGCATCATTCTTTGCTCACCAATATGAGTCTCTGTATAGGAAAGAGGTAGCTTCCACTTATCTAGCTTTGTGGCTGTATATGTCACGTAATTGCCTGAGTGTATAGTGGGATGAGGCTTGCCATCTGATCTGCGGCCTACTCCTCTAGCCCACTGAATCTTTTTGAGTTTACTTTGGTTTGAATATCTTGTTCTTGCATAAGTACAGGGACAGACATTTCAAGAATGTCTCAGAGCCTCATAAAGAGACCTCTGGCTTCTTTATGTGTGTCACGGTATCCAAGGCATAGGAAGACATTTAAGTAGATAAGGATGTCTCTCTAAAAGCGGGAGGAGTAGTGTGTTCAGGACTTTCCTGGAAAGCTTAGAAGCAGTAATCCTGGGAGAAGGCACAAATGATTCATAAGAAAATTTCCATTAATCCAGTATCCCCAAATTGTACAAATATTAAAAGTCTCCCCAGTGTGCAACAGGTGGGGACAAAAACCAAAGATGGCCATCATATAGCTCAGCTCTGCTGAGTTTTGTTAAACAGCTGTGAGGCTTTATGACTTTTGCTGTTTCCATCAGATATGGCTGTGATGGAATCAATAATTCTTAAGTATGACCATTTATTCTATAATGTATTTTAAAACCAACTTAATGATATGAGCAAGACTCCTAAAAATGAAACTTGTCTGGGGCCATGGATACTAAGGTGGCCCTGCCTGTAGATCTGTGTAAGTCCCCTATTCTTTGTACAGAATATTGGTTTATGCTCAAACTTTGAAAATGGGACAAAGAACTATTCCCCAGTACAGAATCTGGTACCCTCTGGGGTAGATTGGGACCTGGAAATGAAAAGAAGAAATTCAGAACTCAAAGCACGGATCCCCAAAGACAGAGACAAAGAGGAGCACTCCACATAGAAGCAGAAGGTTGCAACTGAATTTCTCATTTTCATCAAACCACCCTCCTCCTTCACAAAGAAAAAATTCCTCAGCATAGGTGTATATCATTCACTTTGATGAGAAAAGCATGGAAAAACCTAGAAACCTCAGGAGCATTCCTCTATTTTAAAACAATCCCAATGAAACATGGGGAAGGAGATGGAGGGTTAAGGAGCTGACTTAGTAGAGAAGCCTTGCCTTCACACAAGACAAAACTGAGAGGAAGGGAAGGAAGAAATGAGTGCCAGTGTGAAATTAATGCCAGCGTGGCACCATCCTCTGAGGGTGAACACAAGCAATCCTTCCTCTGCTCTCATGTGTCTGTCCAAGAATGAAGTCTAATTTCTCTCCTCTTAAATCTGGTGTGGCCTTGGCGACTTGAGACCAACAGAATTCAGTTGATGTTTTATCCTTTGGAGACTAGAGTATAAGGTAGCATCTGTTCAAACTCTCAGAATACTGGCTCCAGGGATGCCCCCACCCAGCTCTCTGCATAAAAGGAGTCACCACTCTATGGGGAGAGGCTTCATGGAGCAGAACTGAGATCCACGGCAGACGAGAGTCATGGTTCACTTCCATCCCACTGGAGCCTGCCTGTGGCACCAGTCCCAGCCACCAACTCCTGAAGTTCCACAAGAGACCCAGGCAATAGCCACCTGGGTGAGCCCCAGTCAATCTACTAGAAATAATTATAGATTGTGGCCTTAAAACACTAAATTTGGAGGTAATGGTGTGGCAAATGGTAAAAGAGATAGCCAAGAAAATAATGAAATCCTCCTCCATGGGAAGAATGAGAAAATTGATTGACATGTGTGTCTCAAAGGATGTTAGACTACTCTCTGGCTTCTCAGAAGATGAACTGTCACGATTCGACAAGGTAATTATCAGAAACTGGAGACACAGTTTCTGTCCCACCTGGTCCCACTTAGCCCCAAATAAACACACAGAGGCCTGCATTTATTGAAAACTGGCCAATGTCTTAGTCTTCTTATTGGCTAGCTCTCTCTTAATTATTAACCCATGACTGCTCATCTATGTATTTCTACATGGCCTTATCTTACTGAAGAATAACCCGGGCCTCTTATCTTCCCAGCAGCTACATGGCATCTCCCTGGCTGCTCTTCTCTGCGTCCTCTCCCCAGAACTCTCCTCATCTGGTAGGCCCGCCCATACTTTCTGCCTGGCTATTGGCCAATCAGCATTTTATTCACCAACCAATAAGAGAAACAGGTATATAGAAGGACATCCCCTATCAAGAAACCAGAGGAGAGATGATAGCTTGGGACAAAAGTTCTATGTGGTCTCCTTCTCAAACCTTTTCCCTCAGCAGGGTTCTGGGAACCCAGGAGGCTACAGTTTGAGCAAGTTCCCTGTGTCCTCTATCAGAAGCCCATTTTTGTTAGTAATATCCCTTTAAATGTGTTTTGCAAACTGAATGCTTAGGTTTTAAAGTGGACATTTATGTGCAAAGGCAAGTTCCCTCACAGAGAACAAAAGCCATTATGAAATAACTAATAATGATTGCTGGGAACCGTAGCCCCAGGTCTCAGGTCACTCAGAACCATTACCCAGCTGGTATGAGGAAGATGGAAAGGGATTTATGAAAGGTGATTCTGCAGACTTGGTAGATGCAGAGGAAAGGGTGGCCCGTGGCAAAGCTGAAGGTAGCCAACTCAATTAGCAACTTTCTTCACTCTCTGCATTTCTATTTCCTCTTTTCAGGTCTTTGGTCCTTTTTTCTATCCTTTCCTTAAGGCTTTCTGTAGTGTTATTAGTTAGTATGCTGCTTGCTATTTGTGTGAGCCATTTCTGTACTTAAAGTAAGTGACATTCGCTGTCCTACTTAACCACAAATCCCTCCTAGTATTTATTCAGTTGGTTTTATTTTTATGCATGGATTTATAATATTCATCCCTTTTAATGGATTCTCCACTGCTTTGTAAAATTCTAAACTTCTCCCATTCTACACAATTTGGGTTCTTTTCAAATAATTTTGAGGATATCCATATTAACTAAAGCCAAATTATTTTTATTGTAGAAGTATTGTTGGCCTGAAGAAAGCTAAACTGTTGAATAATGATGAAATACTTAATCAGGTATCTCTAATTGTCTTCCTTATCCAGTATTGTTTATAAAAGAGCATGCTTGGTTAAGCACAGGGCTTATGGAGACATGATGATTTAATGACTGCATATAAATCCATTTGAAATAAAATATATTCTCACTATTTATATTTTGTTAATACTAATTTTTCTCAATTCCAAAAGTGTTTGGTATGGTCATTTGAGCAACTCATATACCTCAGAAGTTAATTATTCATTTTTATTGCATGAAGAATTAGCTTGTGATAAAACAGAAAGACTAATCTAAACAAAATAATTTTATCTCAAGTATTGTATGTTACAAACTTTTAGGAATGTAAAACAAATATAATTATATAATATATGTAGGGTACCCTTTTTCCTCACAGTCTGTTGGCCACCAGTCCACAAGGACAAAGGGGCAGAAGCAGTGATAGACGGCTTGTGAGCATGACGGAAATAGCCTTCCAGAGATAGCTTCAGTGAGGCAACTCAATTTTATTCCAGAGTATAGGCTTGAGGACAGCAGCTGGGGAATCACCTAATTCTCATTAAGTGGCATGCTTCCATTATATATCTGGATTAGCAGCAGCACGGCCCTATCAAAATAGCTAGAGCATGTCACTTAATTGCTACATGGCAGCAGGGGAAGAACAATTGTAGGGAACTATGTCAAGGGTCACACTAGAGATAAGCTAGGCTTTTTGACATAAGAGACATTCTCCAAATACGGTCAGATAAAGAGCAGGAAGTCCTCCACCAGGGGAAAGGAGTCCTCCATGTTGCTGAGCTCAGAGAGAGCTGCCAGGCCACAGTAGAGTGCAACCTGTGACCTAACAGGGTTTCCCAACAAATATATAGCAATTGTGTAAGCTTACTAAACTTGGCCTTTTTATACTCTGCCTCTCCCTACAAACCATCTTACAGGGTTTTTGTTCTAAAGGAATATAGTTAGGGAAATAGTGATGAGTGAAATACACCAGTACGTGTCAAGGAATTTCAAAGAAGGCCATTCGGCATAAGCCTTCTTATCTGCACGCTAGACACGGACTATTAGAGTAGCTACATATCGGTGCAGTGTGTTGTCCAATAAAGTGTGAAGGCTATTGGTGTCCTAGTATTCCCAAGGGCCCTTTGTATAAGTGCTGGCTAATGAAACCATACTCACCCTAACAGCACCTGACACTGGTGACATTTCTTCTAGATCTAATAATGTAGACAGATATTGGGTGACCTCCAAGATCATTTCCACTCCAGCCCTTCTTAGTCTAAAGGTCAGCACTGGCTTGTAGTGTGGAAATAGCGTACAATGGTCTGGCCACTATAGTGCTGTCTCATCAAGATAACCAAGGACAGATTTAGAACAGTGATTCCTATGGTTAGGACATTTTGCTTTTCCCCAGCCATCTCTCTCTTATAAATGGTGCTTGGTCATAGCCATCAGTGGCGTCTCCTTTCCTTTAATTTTGTACTGTTTGAATTTACTCAATTGAAAATTTCTTACAATGTATTAAAGTCATACTCAACTCATATATTCATCTTAACCCCTCCAAGAACCACGCTTCCCATTCCTTCCCTCCTAACTTAGTGTTCTTTCTGTTGTTTTTTTTTTTTTTCAAAAAATAATCTACAAAGTCCAATTTGTGGTGCCTATTTATTCATGGAGTGCAGCTGGAGCAGAGAAGACTTACAAGGTCCATACACTTAAAGACCACTGCCTTTCTCCCCAGAAGCCATCAGTTTTCAATACCTCCCCAAGTAAGCATGGAGATTCCTTATTTTAATTAAAAAAAAAAGGTATGCGGTCACTATACACTCTGATTCCAAACATTCCCATATATCCTAACAATTCCTTAAACAAACAGCACAGATTTCTCTTAATGTCCTTTCCCTATGTGTGCTATTGTATTGGGAGACATGTTATGCATATCCATTATGACTTAAAAATCTCTGTGAGACTGATCCAATGATTATCTTCATTGACAGATGGAGAAACAGCCACATCTGTGTCAGCAAATTACAAACTCCAACCATCTGATGCTAGACCCTGCTCTTGAATCTACACTGTAGTCTTCATGAAGCAAAGCCTATGGCCCATTACACACTTATGCCTGAACTAATTGGATGGCCCAGCACCCACATCTATCCTCTGTCAATAGTCCTGGCCATCCCTTGCCTTTGCTTGTGAGTGGCTTTGACTGCAAAGCTGTCTGCTTCCACTCTCTATCATAATGTCATGCTATTTGTTGGAATTTTACCAGCAGCAGTCTCGGCCTTCATTTCAGGCCATATTCAGATACCCCTCTGAGAGTCATAAATGATTCATTTACTACATAATCTGTTTCCAAGTCAGAATAAATTTCTTGCTGGCTGAGACCAAGACTGAATTTGTACTTTCCAAAGTGCTCTAGAAGTGTAATGTCATCACAGCCGGTGTTACACACCACAGGAAAGAAAGATCCAGGGCTTCAAGATGCTATTGTTCAAATAGTATTTGTATAAGGAAGTTGGATTACCAATCTGGCTTTCTTTCTGATATTTTATTCAGTAATTATTCAAGTCTCAGTTTCCTTATTTGTAGACAAGTATTAATTCATGTCATGCCTAATTTATAAAGATTTTATATGATTATAAAGAGATAACTCAGAAATTGTTTTTAAATTATAATGTGTTATGTGAGCATGTCATGTTGATGGCTTACAAAGCATTTTAGATCTACAGGTTTGTCTCTGTGGTCTGAGAGTAGAGACATACATGAGCAGCATTTTCTTGAATTGTTAAGTCCACCTGGAAATATATTTACTCCAGTAAATTATATCAATATAATGTGAATGGCAAACCATCCATTGATAAATCAACAACCAGTATCCAGGAAAGCCCTAAGGAAGCCTTGGGAAATACTCTGTGCCAAAGGCTGATGTCTAGCTGACCCATCGAAATACAAATAAACTTTCTCAAAGAGTTGATTTACTTGAGGCAATGGGAAAGCAAGCGGTTTAACATTTCCTGCATAGCAGAAAAGAGCAAGTAAATCATGGAGGTTTCAGGGTTCTTGGCTCATTCAGACATCTTCCTAAGGCATATCGTTTGGTGCTTTTATCTGCTCAGTTTACTTGCTTCCCATGGTGAGCATCTAATATGTCACAGGTGGATTGTTGAGCTACAGTCCAATAACAATTGGAGCTAGAAAATTAATCTTCTGATGTTCCTACTTCAGTTCCCTTTTATTGCACCTAAAGTTTACCTTTTATTTTCCCCTTACTCTCAGCAACAGCAAGTAGATTTTTCCTTGAGTTCCTTCCATCTTACAGAAAGCTGGTGGTCAAAAGAGGCTGGTCTGCCCATGCTGTCAAATAGCAAAGAAGCTGGAAGAATTACCTGACTAGTAGGTCATCCAGTCATTCCCTCGTGCCTGATAATTGGGGAGACAGACAAGTGTGCCCTAATGAGCATCCCATAGATAAAACTGGCTCATGCTACTTGTCAAGAATATATTACATCTCTTTGTATTTCCTTCTTTAATGACTTGCAACATAGAGCCCATTTCCTAGTCTCTTTAAGGTCTTTGGGGTAAGATAACTTAAACTCCCAAGGTGATTTATATTGCAGACACAGCCTACAATGTCCCTCTTTGTGTCTCATTTTATGTACAAAACAAAGTTTTCCTTACTCAGAAAGGGGAAGAGACAAGGACTCACATTCAGTGACCCTACATCGTTTGCTGAGCTACGTCGACCTCTCTGCCTTGTATAACTTATTTTGTACACTCCTCATGTCAAGTCAGTGAAATGGGTATTCCCTGGCCAGTTCTATGAGTCTGTCACCCATGTCTTAGAAATCTCAAGTAACATGTTCAATGCAGGCCTAGAATTTGGACCTAGATCTACCTGGACACAAATTACCTGTATCCTATCAGCTGTGACTGTCCTACCTTTCTAAGTAATCAAGAAGGAACTAGAAAAAAAAGTTAATTGTGTACTAGTCTTGATTTTAATGTCTCTAACATACACTTCCTATTTCATTGAGGCATATAATAGAAGCTGCAAAACCCCTTTACCTTAGGCAATTTTGCTAATAACCCCTAAAATGAGACATGTACATTTCTCTGTATTCTTCACAGCCAACACATTCACTCCTGGAATCTCCCAGGAGTGGCTTTATGGATGCTTCCACAGGTCTTTCCTTGTCCACAAGGGCGCTAAACTGGACTCTGGTTCTTAGTCATACAAATCTTGAATGAGATTTAGGGAGACCATCATACGACCAACTCAAAGCATGGGAACAAATGATTTAAGAACTTACTATGAATTATGGGCTATACTAAGAAGAGACTCTCCCTGACCATATCAAGTTTACAACATCATTAGACAGATAAAGCATAATTATCTTAAGTCTACAAAGAAATTAAGAAATATTTACCCAATTAAACAACAGCAATCTCTAAGTAGAAATGTTAGTTTCAATGCTGAGGAAGTACCTTAATTTATGGATATGATTAAGATCAATATCAAGTATAATATAGAGGACATGAAGATAATTACCTATAAAGCTGTAACAGCATATAATGAACGTCACTAAATGCCAAATAAGGGAAAATTACCATGAGCACTATTCTAGATAACACTGAGTGAGTTTTTTCATCCATTCTCACTATGGAGACCTTCGTTTCCCAGAGACTGAACCACTTCAGGTCATCCAAAAAGGTTAAGACCTTAGCACACGAGTTTACATACAGTGGATTAATAAACAGCAGCTGAATAGATGAACAAATTATGGATCAAAATACTAGCCCAAACCTGTACATCTGTTAGTCCACACTTCTGGATTTCACTGCTTTCAGTGTGACTTACAGCTTTTTCTGCATACAATCGCTACACATGATTTACAATGCTGCTGAGTGCATGATTCTAGGAGAACTTCAGAATCCTGACAGGGCGGCATCATCTCCAGAAGTGTGACTTCTAGACACATGCTAACACACTGAGTCTGTCTTTAGTTGCTTGATGCTCATAAATGAGACAGAATGGGTCTGATTGTCAGTTTCCAGTAGGGTGCACATTGGTTGCTTGATTGGCTTATTAAGTTCTAACCATTTCTGCAAATTACTTTTTCTGTAAGTATGACATTGTCATTGATTGATAAAGGCACATTTAAAATGAGTTAGAATGAGTATTGGTTTTCAGATCTAAAAAATATTTCCTTTTATCAGCAATGTAGTGGCTTTATGTTTTCTCTCTTTAGGCCTCCATTGTATTCCTGCATTAGCCAAAGCTGTAGGAGAGAACTCTGTGCAGCATTTCCACTTTACAGTAGTAAGAAAAACAAAAAGTAAACTACTTGCATCCAGTAGAAACCACGCTTTGCTTTTGTTCCTTGCTTGATTAGCACTGCACAGTACAATATTCTCATGGTGTGGGCCAGTGTCACCATGCTGCCTCAGCCTGTCATTCCTGGCCATGGGGACAAATGACCACTGCTTCAATATACCATATGACTGCATCATGACATTGGGTAGGTCAACTGCATGGAACACAGTTTCAAATCACAATTCTTCTTAACAAAAATTACTTGATCAGGACATAACCTCATAGCAAACCAAAGGTCATTTGTCAGGACGTCATCATCTATGTGAACTGTTAGTGCTTTTTAAATGAGGTTTCGTTCACAGCGGTGTTATTTGCAATGTGGTAAGTACAACTTTCAACTGTTTCTGCTGTGAGATTTTCAGATCATTGGAAGTGAATACAAAAGAGAACTTATGACTAGAAAATAAAGTGCTTATAAAACTAAAAAAGTCCACTAAACAAGCGTACCACAGAATAAAAGTAACAATTCAGAAGTAAGAGATTTGCCAAACTCCAAGCTTGTAGATTTGCTAATTCTCCATTCATGGACTTTGTCAGAAGCACAAGAGTGACCCAAACCACAATGAGTAAAAAGTATGTAAGCAGCTGTAATGATGGTGATTTCAGACACACAGGAAATAACTGCTTCTTGCTATTCTGCTAGTGGGGTGATGAAGTTTTTGACTTGTGGAATCATGACTTTGAGATTTCTAACTGGTGGACTCCCATTGGCTAACTGTTCACAGTGGGTTCCAGAGGAGGTCCTGGTTGTTGGGAATTTTTAGTTGCTATAGAGCCTTTCCATCTTTGCAGAGTTTGGAGCCTATGAAAGGAGTGAGCTTCAGGTTAAGGGCAACGTTAAATGTAACTCACCAATACATGTCACTATGAAGTTTAACAACCTTGTTTTAGTTACTGTGAGCAACGTTAGTTTTGAAAATAGACTGGCCTCAGAAATAAACACATGGTTATTAGCATATAATCATAACAAAGGCAGGAATTTCTATTACAAAATGTGGCAGGGTTTTAGTTACAGATGTACTGAGGAGCCCATCTTTTGGGAAAACTTCTCTTACGGTATTTTACACTGTGGACATATGATCCTGTGTCATGAGTATCTCCTCTGAACCATGGAAGCACAGTTAAGACACTTCCTGTGTTAGAAAATAGTAAAAGAGTTCTCACATTGAGGGAATGATAAGGCAGGTGATTCCTAGACAGACAGTTGGTGGACAAAAACATTGGCTATTTTTCATTAGCAATAGAGATTGTTTGCATATGTCACCAGATTTAATATATGAAGACAACTAGTATTTATGTTGGGACTGAAATTACTTAGAGGTAAAGAAGACAATAAACCTTATTTGCTGCTTCAAGGCAAAATACACAGTCAGCAGCTGTTCATGGGAATGCTATGTTGTTATAGCAGTAGCAGGCGTGTCTAACACTCGATATGACAGCATGACTCCATCAATAGAATTCACACTCAAGAATTACAAAGAAAACCTCATAATATTCTAAGTTTTTGTTGTTGTTGTTTACACTGCATTGGTAGCTGTTCTTGGGCATGTGTGACCCATGGGCTATGGGGTAGTATTTCTATTTTTTTTCTGAGACAGGGTTTCTTTTTTTATTTAAATTCTTTAATTACTACTCATATTTACATATCCATCCCCCCATTCCCTCACCCTCCCATCGTCTCATGTTCCCCACCAACCCCCCCAGAGATAGTGAGGCTCTCCACCAGGGACCTTCAAAGTCTGTCATATTGTTTGAGGGAGGGCCTAGGCCCTCCTTGCTGTATCTGGGAAGCAATAGTATTCCTCCATAGAGAATGGGCTCCCAAAGTAAAATTGTTTTATTTTTTCCCGAGACAGGGTTTCTCTGTGTAGCTTTGGAGCCTATCCTAGCACTTACTCTGTAGACTAGGCTGGCCTTGAACTCACAGAGATCTGCCTGCCTCTCTAGTGCAGGAATTAAAGGCATGTGCCACCAATGCCCAGCTCCTGAGACAGGGATTCTCTGTATTTGCTTTGGAGTCTGTCCTGGAACTTGCTCTGTAGACCAGGCTGGCCTCGAATTCACACACATCCTTGCTTCTGTCTCTCAAGAGCTGAGATTAAAGGCGTGCACCACCAACACCTGGCTGGGATGGCATTTCTACAGCATTGCAAACTCAGTGGTTACCTGCATTTTTATTTATTCATCTTTACTTATTCAATGTCTTTATACGAGGGTTTCTCCTTGAAGACTCAGGAATTATTGTCAATTATTTAACTATTTACACACACACACACACACACACACACACACACACACACACACACACACATATATATATATATATATATATATATATATATATATATATATGTCACACAAACATATTTATCGCTGTATAAGCATCAATAAACTACTATATGGAAAAACTTTGGACAACTTTTAGTTGTAGTTCTCCAAATGAAAACATATATACAAGGAATATTACACAAACTGAATGGGTAATATTTAGGAATATATATGTGTGTATCAATATACAAAAAACAGTGAAAAGAGAGGTCCTGCAAGTGAAGGAGAGTGGAGATGAGTATATGAGAGGGTTTGGAGAGAGGAAATGGAAGGGGGATATGTGTGATATTATTATTATGAGAGTATACATTATAATCTCAAAAATAAAAGGTAGAACAAACAAATAATTGTCATATATTAAGACTATCCTGAATTAGAGTATTATAATAAAAAAATAAACCTTTTATTTTTCTTTCAGTGGTGATGGAGATCAAAGCCAGGGCCTTGTGCATGGGAGGCCATTCCTATAGCACTAGGCTATACCTGCAGCCCACATTTCATTATTTTTTCTGCTAGAGTCCACTTGTGCAAATATGAGATAATATATGAAAAGAGACAAAAACTTTCATTACCTTAAAGTGCTATGTCCACTTCAAAGACTGCTTGAGAGATTCTACAAAGATTATTTTCATAATACTGTTGATTCGTCTTTATTTGGCTATTTTGAATTCTTGTCCAAGCTTCTCTTCAGAAAAGACTTCTTAAATGGCTTTTATATAACACATCCCATCTTATATATTTTATTGCCTTTTCAAAGCTTTTTCAAAAATATTCCCCTCCAGATGATTTAAATTCTACTACTTTAAACAAGTTTTCTAAAGGGTAACAATTTAGTAAACAAATTGCAAGCACTCTATTTAAGACAAAATTTAATAAAATCCCAAATTTCATGGACAATTCTTGTATATCTTTAACAGTTTTAGAAAAGAAACTAACCACAGCCCACAACTTTTCTAGACTAAGTTTTAAACACTTCTTATGCCTTTCAGATTTAGACATTTGGAAGATATTTACAGTCTAGGATTTTGTCTCTCACTTTGGAGCTTAGAAGAAGTAGCAAAATTAATAAAGGGCTGATGGATCTGGGAGATTATAGATGAAGAAAGAGGAGAGGAAAGGGTTCAAGCTTCCCCCCTGTCCAACAGGAGTGGACAAGATCCTCTTTTGAGGTTTTCTTGGAGTCAGCAGTTTATCCCTTCAAGTCAAGCAAACAAGTTGAAATGCTGAATATTGATTTTTTTATCTGCTGCTCCCCATGTATTCTGAAAGTCTTCTAAATTTCAACAAAGGAAGAGTTTCACATAATGGCTATTATTATTCAAAGTGAACATAAGTTTAGCTAATATGAAGATAAGGAAAGATGACACTTTTTATTCAGAAGAAGGGTATGGCTTTTCTATGGACACACTCATGGCAAACAAGGAAATGCTCTTCATACTGGGTCAAGTGAGTGATTACAAACATGTTCAGTGTTATCCAAAGAGTCTAGGAATGGGCAGTGTGCCCAAAAATATAAGTGTGGAGGACTTCAGACTGTGGGCAACAGTGATTATGGCAATATTCACTGTAGATCTATCAAGTCCATGCCTTCACTCTTCTTATGGAAACATACACTTCTACAAGCAGTTGAAATAAACCAATCAGAGTCAAGCAACCCAAGCCATGACTCAAATCATACTCATGACTTTAGGTTTTAGTTGGAATAGATATAGTGAGGATGTGATATAAATAGATTATGATATCTTCTTGCAATTCACCTTTATGATAGTTATAGATAACTTACACTGTTACGTTTAAATCCTCTTTAGACTAAAAGGGGAATTGTAGGGAGAAATCCTGTTTAGAGGTACTACTGACAACGCTCACTTGGGTGTGGTCAGAGTTACATAACAAGGGTTTAAGAAGGAGGGAGACATAGCACACAACGCTCTCTTTCCCCTGGCTGAGCTGACTAGGAAGCATTTTGTGGGTGTGGCCTGCTGGTTCGATGCAAACCTGGTCACTGGCTCCATTGTGTGAGTACTTTTCCCCAATAAACTACCTTTTATTAACCTATTTCTGACTCCACTTTGCAATCATCAACACATATGTATGGATACACAGGTGTTACACCTTCATATTGTAAGACAAACCCATGAAAAGGCAATGATAGCCTTCACTTAAAAATGAACGATGGGTATGCATATTATCAAGGAAGGAAATGAATTTACAGAATGGAGCATCTTAAAACTGAAAGGTATAAAATAACCTTAAAGTTAATATAAAATGTATGTGTTCTTGGCTACATGTCCTAGACTAACAAAAAGAGGTCACTGATGAGATCCCAATGCAATAGTTTAAAATTTAAATTGTTACTGGGGGAGAATGAAATTCCTGTATGAGAAAACCAAAGGTTCCTAGAAAGCTTGCCAAAATCTATCTTGTAGCTCCTAAATGATCACAATCCAGTAGAAAAACTCAGTATAAAAGCACAAAGCTCTTGGTTGAGCTTACTTAGGAGTTCTGCTCCATCTCCAGTGTCGACAAGCAAAGCAGGCCGCTGAGGTCTCTTGCATTTAGGGGAAAATGATGTTTAGAGTTTGGTAGGTTTGCACAGGTTTGTGTGATTGAAAGGTCATTGTGGAAGCCTGATTACTCAGATCAAACTGTCATAATTGGATGTATATTGGAATTTCCTACTCTTAGTTGGGTGACTTCTAGGAATATGTTTCAGTTGATAGCTGAAACAGTTGGTTGCCCCATTAAATGCTCATGACACTGGCCCTAATCCTAATGGTGACTTTTTCTGGGGATGTAGAATTACAATTTATTAATCGATCATGTTTAGAATATTTGCCAACTACGTGTTACAATGGCTATTGGATATTTAGGCTTCTCCTGGTAGCTCTCATCTGTGAAAACATTTTTATTTTCATGACAGGTGATGTCAGGGACAAGTGTCAAAGTGAGTGTGTTAGTCAGTTTTCTCATTGGTGTGAAAGAACCCCTGACAGAAGCAACTGAAGATGGGGAGGATTTATTTTGACTCACAGTTTGAGAGGACACAGTCCATCATGGAAGGGAAGTCACAGCAGTAGTGGCTTGTTTCTGTGACAGCAGAAACAGGAAGCAAGACAGGAATTGACTTATGATTTCTCTTAACTATGTTTCCCCCTTGCTGTTAGAAAATATCCTGAAAAAAAAAAAACTTAAGGAAGGAAGGAAGGAAGGATTTATTTCCAGTTCATGGTTCACAGTTCCAAGGTGTTGCCCATCATAGGAAGCTGGAGTAGCTAGTTGAATCTCATCCACATTCCCTTAGGAACTCAAGGGAATTGAGGCTGAAATGCTCAGCTCATTTTCTTCTGTCTTCTCATTCATTTCAAGCCTCCAGACCAGGGAATAATGGCACCCACAGCAGAGTAGCTTTTCTACTTCAGTTAATGTGATGGGTGAGATAATGTCTCATAGTCATGTACCAGGACTACCCTAATATGAATAATTCTTCATGGGTAAGACTGTAGGCTTGTCGCCTAGGTGACTTCAGATCTGATCTTGGAGGTCCTCTCTGGCAGTTTGGCCCCAATTCCCAAAGGTTCAATGAGCTTCCAAATCAGTGTCATCAGCTGGAGACCAAGAATTCAAATTTGTGACTCTGTGGGAGATAATTCACATCAAACAATGAGACATCTGGGATTAAAAAATAGAAATGGTTAAAAGTAATCACAATGATCAGATTCTGGGACCAAAAATTCATCACAGATCTTTCTCTTCCACAGAGGCCCATACCAAGAAACCATGATTCACTAACACCATACCCACACCCTTCCATTATTTAAATGTTCCCATGTAGTTCTCATCAAAAACATGCCTGGGATAAACAAGTTGAAATTACTTTTAAGACTCATACTACTTTATTCTAGACAAGACCAAGAAGATGACAAAATGCCTAGTAGGATAGCTATTCTAAACTCTTACCTCCTTCTTTCAAGGCACATAATATTAATTTTATTCCAGGTATGTGTAAACCTGAATTGTAGAAAAAAACCAATAACCTGTTTGATTGATTCTTGGTCCTTATTCTGGGTGGTTTTGACTAAACTGATCCTTGAGCAAGGTAAGTATATATTCTGTATTACTAAAGGAATAAGTGCATCAACTAATTCTATACCTCTGATCTCTCTGAATCTGATACTCTAAATTATTAAGACACAATCTATTAAAGATTTTTAATTGTGTGTTTGCAAATACAAATACAAAATGGAAAGTTGCAGCATTAAAGCAATGAATTGTTTCAAATCCAGGGAGTATACATATAAAAATAATGCATTAAAATTTTAATTGAAGCCGGGCGTTGGTGGCGCATGCCTTTAATCCCAGCACTCGGGAGGCAGAGGCAGGTGGATCTCTGTGAGTTTGAGGCCAACCTGGTCTCCAGAGAGAGTGACAGGATAGGCTCCAAAGCTACACAGAGAAAACCTGTCTCGAAAAACCAAAAAAAAAATTTTTAATTGAAGTAGTGAATTGGCAATACACAATTGGATTTGTTCAATCCTATAAACAATGTGAGATTCTGTAAAGATTTTCCATTTAAATGCATTATATTTCACTATTATTGATAATGAAATTGAAAAATAAGCATACAGTATTAGAAGCTCTGATAAATGTGATGGATGAAATAACTGCAGTGTGTTAGACAGAAAAGAAAGAGCCATCGTTATTTCTTGTGGGATCAGAGCGCCGTGGATCAAGAGCACTTCAAGAATCCATCCAACCCCTGAGAAGTTCCGGCTAAAATGGACCAGAAATAAAACAACACCTGGTTGCCTGGGTAGCAGATCTCTTGCTGTTTGTTATATCCTAAAAAGAGAAATCATGAACCAATAAAGGAAATAATATTGAAGAAACAGGGGATGTGGTTTGGACAAAACCTACCCATGAAAATTTTGAAGAGGCAGTTGAGAGAGATTTGTGATGCAAGGGATTGATTAGGTTACTACCGGAACCTAATTGAGTTCTGTTTCAAAGGATCAGACTCTCAGCCTTCAAGAGAGCTGAACATGTTTCTAAAGGTTTTCTTCAGCTGGTGTGACCCTAGTACTTCTCAAGAATCCCAGATCTATTTACCAGACAATTGCTACCAACGTCTTGAGATGAACACGTAAAAATAAATGCATCCTTCTTCTCATCCTAGCTGCCCCATACTGGGAGCTATAGATCAGGGGTAGATAGTCCTCCTTTAAGCATCCCTTACAAAGTCACTTTGTATTCAAGGAAGAGCACTCAAAGGAAGAGAGTCAGAAATGTGCCCATTCTCAAAGTCCTCACCCTGAGATCACCACTTTGGATTTCAAGTTTACCTTTATGTTTTAAAAATCCAACCCTTCTTCCATCAGCATCAGCTAAATAGATGGGCTCTATACAGGACCCAAAGGAGACAAGAACAACGTTATCCAAATGGTAATCATTTGAATTTTTATCATTTTCTGTTGTACCTAGGAAGAAAGCACGTTCTCCTAATAGCACTGAGACCTTCAATGCAAGGAACATGAAGCTATGAATGTGGAGAACCGAGCCAAATCCTGTATTTGCTACCTAGTCAGGCTTCTTACTCATGTCAAGACTTTTAACTCATCGTCTGTAAATCAAGGGTATTCATGCTCAAGTTAACAATGTCCCACAAAAATTAATTCATTATGAACAATTGATTAAGTGAATCAGCCTATAGATCTAATAGATTCTAAGTTCTTAGTCAATGTCAATTATTATTATTGGCTCCACTTCCATTATTATTTATGTTCAGGTGACACTTTTCTGTATCTTGTATTGCTTCTTGAGCTGATGCAAATGCCTCCTTGAGTAAGATCTTGCTTCCCTGAATAAATTATATTTATGTTTGACTATTTTTATTCCATGGATACCTCCTACGTATCTGGGTTTCATTAGATTCAAGTGCATTCTTCTATCAGCTCACCCTTTTGGGTGTTTACAGATTAACCTTTAGAATTCTATATTCACCCCAACATGTATTCTAGCATCCTGTCTTACTTCTTCTTGTGTGTACCTCTAGCCACTGTCTGCCTGAAGGCTGATCACAATCACAAGAGCGCTTCCAGACTGGGTAAAGATCTAGATGCTGTCTTCCAACTTTAATGTCTTCAGACTTGATGCTTCCCAGCCCTTTTGCATTCTAAAATTACTTATTTGTTTGATTCCTTTAAAAATCCTTGCTTAAATAAAAACATATATGACAACCAAATTTTCAAATTTGTCTCGTTGATAGCTTTTTAAAGCCTAGATCATTGCCTGACCTAGAGCATATGTATACATATAGACAGGGATATGAGTGCACACTTGACTTAGAGCATATGTATACATATAGACAGGTATATAAGTGTGTACCTGACTTAGAGCATATGTATACATATAGACAGGGATACAAGTGCGCACACACATGGAGTACATGAAAGAAAAGTCAGTAAGTGAATGATCACAGCTTTGTTATAATTTTAGGAACCATTTTAAATCACTGCCAGTAGTGAATATTCCTACAAATGCCACTGTGTGCACACCTGTGTGTGTGTGTGTGTGTGTGTGTGTGTGTGTGTGTGTGTGTGTGTTTCAAAGAAAACATTTAGAATCAAATCTACTAGGTCATAAAATTAAAGATCTTCAATTCTATTTTATTTTCTCAAGTGTGGCAGTTAGAGTTTGGTCAACTTGATATAAACTAGGGTTATCTTGTAATATAAAACTTCAGTTGAAAAAAAATGCTCCCATAAGACTAGATTGAAGGCAAGTCTATGGGAACTTTATTGATTAATAATTGATATGGTAGGGCATATCCCATTGGGTATGATGCTATGCTTGGGGAGGCTGAAGCCCCGTATTATATAAGAAAAAGCCAGAAGCCCCAGATGAGAAAGCTAGTTCCTGCCTCCATGTTCATGTCTTTATACTGGCTTCTTAGACTGACGACTTCCTAGACTGATGACTTCCTAGACTAGCTTCCTAGACTGACAACTTCCTAGACTGACTTCCTAGATTGGTCCCTAGACTGACTTCCCTTTAATGTATTTCAATTTATAAGGTGAAACAAACCTCTTCAACCCAAGTTGCTTTGGGTCTTGGTCTTTATCACAGCAATACAAAGCAAACCAAAACACTGAGTAGGTCTCCAAAGCAGCCACGTCCATTCACATTCTCCCTGACAGTGTATTCTAGTTCTCTCCAGCCCTCATTCTCATTAGTATTGTGTATTATCCACTACTAAAGTCTTATCACTGGGGGAATGTGCATTATAAAAGGTATTTCCATGATTATTGCAGAGCCATCAAAACACTGTGTTAAGCCTGGGGCACTGTGCAGTCATGGAGAGCGTGCATGCGGTAAGGGACAGCAAGGTTTGCCTATCTCCATGCAGCCCAGGATTTGCGTGCTTGCCTCCATTTACAACCCCTCATCTATGCCTAGGTTACAATAAGAAGAGCAACAAATACAGAAAGCTTGCACATCCCGAATCTAGCACTTCTTGACTTGAGCTTGGCATCTTTCCTCTCTGAGAGTAGAACTCTCCAACCATGATAGTTGAAATAAAAGTGCCCCCTACGGCTCATACTGAATGCTTAGTCCCCAGTCTGAGGCATTATTTTGAAGATTTTAGAATTTTGTGTGTGGGGGGCGGGGGGGGGTTGGTGAATGCTATATTTCCCAATGGTTCTGTCCCCACGCTCTGTGCTTCACGACTGCCTCCATGTTAACAGGCTGCTCTACCCCCTGCTGCCAGCAGATCTACCAAGTCTTCCCCCATTGCGATTCAGAAACTTCTGAAGAGGTAAGCTGAAGTCTTTACTCCCGGACACTTCTACTGTCACAGCAAATGAAAAGATAGGCTAATGGTAGCTCCTGAGCTCTCCCCATTGAGAGACTGGCACTACTTAGGCAATATGTAAAGGCTTATGCTAATTTGTTCTTATGGCATGCGTCCTGCTGCTCATGGAGGAGGTCTTGGGAGACACTTCCTATCTGTAGCTAAAGGGAATCCAGAACACAGGGAGCTAAGGGCTCAGGGTGAGAATGAGACTGTAACCTTTCCCTGCAACTTTTTATTTGGCTTAGTGAGTGAGTGGTTTGACTACACACAGCCTATAAATCCAGCAGGAGTCCCATTCAGTAGACAATGCATTCTCAACATAATGAACATATTTGCAACACCTCTAAGCCTGCCTCTCTTACAGTTAAAGAAAATGTAAATGTTATGTCCCCTGTGTGGCAGAGCTGCCTCCCACAGTGTCCCACAGAGCTAGCTCTCAACTCGATAGGCTCACAGAGGGCTCAATTTTAAATGAGATTTTTAAATGATAGAAACTTCTATTTTGTTTGGTATTGTTTTCCTTCCTTTCACATGCAAGAGTTCCACTGTTTTACCTTCCCCAACCCAACACACCCATACATGCATACACGGGCACACTCACATATACACTCACACAGACATGTAACACAGGCACATCACACGCATGCACACACATATAAACTTATACATACACACATATATGTTATATATGTTTATACACACACACATATGCCCACATGCACACACAGGCATACATATACATGGAATGCACACACAGATACATGTGTATACCTACACACATGTACATAAACACACATACACAGATACACACACTCACACTTGCATGCACCCATGTAAACACACATACATACCAGAAAGGGACCTTGGTCGGATGCACTAGGTGAGATGATCTTGGTGGAAGGAAAGATTCAGCAAATGAGTAAGTGGCTGAGACATTTATGCTCTGTGAGCAGCAGGCAGCTGAGCTGGCCAAAGGTTTGCGATCAAGAGTATTTCAGAGAGGGAAGCAATTTGAATGAGTTAGGTGGCTTTTTCTCCCTCTTTTCCTTTTAGAGACATTCAAAGGGGGGAAGTGTTTGTGCGGTTGTGCTATTGAGCCTATCTTAGGCAGTAAGATCAAAGGGAGATTGCATTGTAATACAATGTGGGCACTTGGGGGTTCCTGGAGAGAGCTTCTTCCATCAGAAAAGAGCTTCATGAAGCCAGGAGATCCTGCACAGAGCTGTGTGTAAAGCTCAGCATGGCTTTCGTGCTTCTGAAAGCCCAGTGTCACTGAGGAATTGCCAGAGGTTGCTTCACTTTTACTGCTCACATTTACGCCATCTATGCATCCACACAGCTGCAAGGAAAGTGCATTTATGGCCATCATTCTAAAAGAAAAGCCATGGCTCCAAAAAATTTAGACTAGAGCCAGGACCCACAGCTAGTGTAGTCGGCTCTGAAAGTCTTACAATAAACTCATCCCAACTGGTGAGCTCAGAAATTGAAATCCAAAAAGCTCTGACTCATCAAGATGCTGGCTATTGACAACTCTTGTTTGTTTAGTTCCTGGTTCTGCCTCTTCTTTGTAACTTTCTGGTAGACAACCTTCCCACCCGTGATGGGCTATCACACATTCACCTAAACTCACTGACCAAACAAATTCCCTAATATATTTTCAAATTGACCAGCCTGGAAGGTGTCATGCAAGCTTCCTATGGAGAAAAGAGATCAATAGTTCTATTCAGCTGTGATGTCTACAGAACACAACAACGGCCAGCATGAAAAGATATTCTGAAAAGTGCAATAATGACACTTGTATTCTGGGAACCACTTTTATTGGCACTTAGTGTTACAGGAAAATAGAATGTTTATATGATCAACTCTGAGAGGATCAAGGTTTTATAAGTCTTTTAGTTTGACTTAAGGCCCAATCAATAGAAGGGAATCCCTGCATGGCATTGTAAAATTAGCCAGCTACCTGTGACTGATGAAGCCCCGGAACCTGACGAGAACCCACTACATATATTTTCATAGGCTAGTGCAATCTCTGCATTCTAAATACTTATTATTACATATACAGGTAAGGGTAGATTTCATTTCTCATCAAAGACTTTGTTCCCCCTAGAAGAAAGCAATCATTACAGAAGACCACAAATGATCAAAACACCGACCCTGGGGTTCCCATTCCAATTAATATAGTTACAACATAACTCTATACCTACGGCTCAGGGAACATCTCAGAAGAGGTGGCATAAAGACTGTAAGAACCAGATGACCAAGACGTGTGCTTTGAAATTGTGCCTTCTCTAAACAAAAGACATGAACTGGGACTAGAAGGACTAGAAAGGAAGGGGTAGGTCTGAGGGGGACTGAGGGTGGGGGGTGGAAGCTTGACTCTAATCAAAACGTCTTCTATAGCGTGGTGGGTTGAATAAGAATGGGTTCATACAGCTGAATGGATACTCACCAGGGAGTGGTACTGTTTGAAAAGGATTAGGAGGTGGGGCTTGTTGAAGGAAGTGTCTCACTGAGGGTGGGGTTGAGGTTTCAAAGGCCTAGGCCAAGCCCAGACTCTCTCTGATAAGGGGTTATGACATAGCTCTTAGCTACTTCTCCAGCAGCACCTGCCTACCTGCCACCATGCTCTATGCCATGATGAAAATGGACTCAGACTCTGAAACTGCAAGCAAGCCCCCACGCTTTCTTTCCTAAGAGCTTCCTTGGTCATGGGATCTATTCCCATCAATGGGAGCAGTAACTAAGACATACAGAATTAATAAAATGATTATTATTCTTAAAGGTGTATTTGTGACAATTGAATGATTGATCCTAAATTGACAAAAGCAAGAATGCAAGTGAAAATAGTAAGCAAGGATGGTCAAAGGGAGGAGGTAACTGTCCTTGGCACCCTCTCATCCTCCTTTAAGTTTCTCACTGTGGGTAAAGCTCTAGAATGTCTGCTGTTCTTAATACGGTAGCTGCCCAAGCCTGTGGAGTCCAACACAACACAGTGAAGATGTTAAATCATTGGTAATGGCTTAATCTGTTAAGATTCTGAAGTATTACTCAGACCCAAAGTTATTGATGAATCTCTCCAAAATGCATCTGTAAGTCATTTGTAAGTCACTTGTTTGAAACTTAGAGAGCACATTACCTCGTATAAATTATAAATCAACAGTCCTTTGACAAAAGTCTATTTCTGTAAAATCAATGACCCCTCACGATTTCCACTAAAATGCAGAAAAAATGGTAACTACTATTTTAAAAAGTCAATAAATTCAGGAGACAAATAACCAAGTTGAATGAAATATTTGAAACTCTTTTTCCTGTGTTTGCTTTGTTTTGTTTTGTTTAGTTTTTGGTATAGGAAAATTACATTTAACAAGGTTACATTAGCCATATCATAGGATATTGGGGGCAATTGGAGTACATAGACATATGGGGTTGTGCTTTGTGTATCTTACAGGGTTATGTTTGGGAAAATCACAAAAAGAACACACTTTAGAATTATTTTGTATTTTTGAAATTATACTATAATTACAAAATTTCTCCCTTTCCTTTCTTCTCTGCAAACCCTCCTTTCCACTCCTCCTTGCTCTCTTTCAAATTCATGGTGTCTTTTATCATTGTTATTGCATATACATACACACACACACACACACACACACACACACACACACACACACACTCCTAAATATAACCTTCTCAACCTGTATAATGCTAAGAATGAAACAGGCTCATTGTCAGACCTATTTGGTGAACACATTCTATGATACACTAGCTTAAATTGTTTCACAACAAGTTATTGTCATTGTAGTGGTTTGAAGGAAAATGGCTCATAGGATCTCAAATAAGATTTAAAATTTGCTGTATTATTTTTCTCTTTCTCTCTCCCTACCTCCAGGCTCTTTCTTTTTCAGGTAAGATATCATTACCCCAGGCTGATCTCAAACTCACTATGTAGCCAAGGGTGACCTTAAACTTCTCATCTACTCTCCTCTACCTCTGGAATGCTGCAATTCTAGACATATTGGGCTTGGGATTGAACCGAGGGGTCATGTGTACTAGGTAAGCACTCTGCCAACTGAAATGCAACTCCAGCCCAATTTGTAATTTTGTAAATATATTGAACACAGGATTCCTGTGCTTAAATAATTTCTATTAACAGCCAGAGAGACTGGTAAGTTCTAGAGGACCATTTCTCCAGCCTTTGGTCATAACCTACCCAATAATGGCCAAGAATGGATTTGAATATGCAGGGTATAAATTGAATGTATATTTGAGTTATAAAAATACTGATAAAATAACACCTGTGATTCTAGTGTGCTAATTACCTATGCTAATAAATTTTACTTATAGGTAACTCTTATCCCATCACTCCGATCTCAGCCTTCCAGGAGAATTAACAGTTATCTGGGATTTTCTTTTAACTTCCTTTCCCCCAATAACTTATATCAAATATAAAACAGGTTTGGCATCACTTTTTTTTTTTTACTGTGCATTAAAGAAGACTCATTTTGAATGTAGTTTTGTGAGGTAATTTTTCTGTTTAACACTCATGCAGTTTGCTTCGTGTAGCCCTGATATTTTTGTTGTCTCTTCAGTATAATATTTTTTACTGCAGACATTTCTGAAAATGTCTGCTGGTGGTCATACAAAGAATTCTTCTGATTTGTGAACTGAAGGAGGTTCTCTTTTCTCTATTCCTATAACTGAAATTTCAAGATGCTATTATTAGGGTGGTTTTCATTATGCAATGTCAATAACTTTTGTAACAGAATTTTTATTATATACTTCCACCAAGACAGAGGGAGAAGATGAGAAACTGACCTGAGTAAGCCTATAGTTTCCCGGATGAAGCTCTAGAACCTAGACTAGAAACACAGATAAAGCCAAAAGCAGGCAAAGAAGATTTGGATCAAATAATATGAGGAAAGAATGAATGGACTAAATCTTTGGTCGTCCTTTTACTATGATAAACACACAATTCTTTCTACTTTTTGTGGACAAAAAGCAAACAGCATCCGAACATGATACTAAGCAGATAGATTGTTTGTAGAAATATGCAAGGCAATAAATTATTTAACCACTATGATTTCTTATACTTTAGTGTTTCAGCCTGAACATGGACAGAAGAACTAAAATCATGTTAGAAGCATCCTTTCACGATGAAGCCAAATATTTGGTCTTTCCCTGTGATCTACCTGCTTTGACACCATTCAATCATCAATAATATAACTAACAAAAATAATCTAGAAATAACTGGACAAGTATTTGTAATTATTTATTTTTAAGATGTACTTATTTATGTGCTTTGTGTATGTGGGTGTTTTGTCCATATGTATGTTTGCACACCAAAAGAGGAAATCAGACTACACTTATAGATGGTTGTGAGTCATCATATGGGTGCTGGGAATTGAACCAGGATCCTATGAAAGAGCAGTCAGTGCTCTTAAACATTGAGCCATCTCTCCAGCTCCATATTATAATTCTTATGAGTAATACTATGATGTCATAATCATAGTCAAATATTCTAAAGTAAAACAATAAAGGTCTTTGTGAGGCCCTTAGGTATCAGGTATCATTATTTGTGTCTACATTTTTGTCTATGCTGATTTTTGATTGTCCTGGTAAAAAAAGAGTTTTATCCCATACACTTTTTTTAAAGAAAGAAAAAGTAATTGTATTTAAAAGCTAATAGATATTATTTAATGAAGGAAAATATCAAAGATGGAAAGAGTGGGGGAATTTAAAAACTGGATTCATCTGACTGCATCTTTCCCATATTTATGACCCACAAAGTGCACAGATGAAAACTATGAGAAAAACATAGTAATCTGATGTTCTTAATAATATTCTGATATAAAGTATGACATGGCAATGCAGTTATCAATAAGAGCATAGCTCATTGCTAGATAAGGGAACATGAAACTCAAAGCAAATTTATAGGCACATATGACTGAAATTAATGTTCCTTGGAGTTAGTTACAGATTGATCTTGTTTAAAGTATAATTAGACCAAACAGTGGCCAGTGTGAAGATAGTACTAACAGTACAGGGAGATGATAAGAATTTGAAGTAGACAGCCAAAGACCATTCTTCTGATTATTAACTGCTGGGAAGAAATCTTATTGTTTCCCAAAACAAATATATGTTGATAAAATTCCCTCTATGTGGGCTAGAAGTTGTGTGCTTAGAATGTAAAATTAGAATTCCAGCAATAAGACCCTGGATTAAGAGACAAAGATGACATCTTCTTGAGCCTCCCTAGCTATGTATCTTAGATACTTTCAAAATTCTTAGGACAGCTCTAGAGATGTCTACTTGGCTCTCCATGAAAAAACTAGTACTACTACTTATAACAACAACAATGATAATAGTGGTCTTGCCACTTGGTTGTGGATGAAGTTACCTGACAGCCTCTAACTGCTACCATATTTAGCTTCTGCCTTAACTTTCCAACCAAAGCCTAAGGCTTCAAGAAAGTTTGTAGTTAAGAACACACACTTGGTCCTACCCATGTTTCCCTAATGGTCCATAGTTCTTCACTAGTATGTCAGAGTATATTTCAAATCCTAAACTCAGGCAGTGGCTTTTTCTGCAAATTTTATTCCTTCTCCTTTACAGATAGCTCCCTACTAATCTTCTTTTGGTATGCTTACCTAAGCACCTCAAATCTAGCTATTCCTCTTATACAATACTTGAAACACAATAACTGTAAATCCTGTTAACACTATATTCAGCAACCAATTCTTATTTTAGAGACAAATACAGCCAGAAAATGATAGCACTATTCAATGTGATTTTATCTTTTTCTCCTCAGAAACAAAGAAACCACCAAGTCATATCTGCACAGTTTACTATATATTTCTAATTTCTTTTAGACTCAGAATCTCTAGTTTAATAACACTGGCTAATTTAGTATCATGTTGTCAGTAGTCCACAAATTGGCTAAGTCCAATTTCCCTGGTTCGATGTCCTGGTTAGATTTTGCAGTCAACTCGATATACCTCATGTCTCGATATACCTCATACCAACTCGATATACCTTTTTCCTCATATGAGAAAAAAGCAACATCAGCTAGAGAATATTCTGGATCAGATTGGCCTATGGTCATGTCTGTGAGAGATGATTGGTTGATTATTGATTATTGTTTTGGGGGGGCATCCCAACATGAGCAACACAATGCCTTAGACAGGTGAGTCTGAGCTATGTAAGAAAGCTAGCCTAACATGAACCATAAACACAATGCCTTAGACAGGTGAGCCTGAGCTATGTAAGAAAGCTAGCCTAACATGAACCATAAAGGGCCACAGCAAGCAACATTCCTCCATGGTTTCTCCTCCAGCTTCCCTCTTTGAGTCTTGACTTCCCTTGAGGGTTTCTGTGACCTGAAAGAGTAAGATGAAATAAACCCTTTCCTCCCTGCAAGTTGCTTTTGGCTACGGTATTTTATCCCATTGATAGAAAAGCAAACTATAATACTACCTCTGTAATGAGAGTGGTTTCTTCAAAAGACAAATTTATTCATGTTACAGCCCTTTATGAAGGTTGTCTTAGGCCACTCCCTCACTTGTTTTGTAAGGTTGTACCTTGTCTGCATGTCATCTATCTATCTGTCTGTCTGTCTGTCTGTCTATCTATCTATCTATGTACTTATCTGTTGATCATCTACCTATCCATCTGTCCATTATCTATCTATCTATCTATCTATCTATCTATCTATCTATCTATATATATATATTTGTCTGTCTATCTATCTATTTATCTGTTGATCATCTACCTCCATCTGTCCATCTTCTATCTGTCTGTCTGTCTGTCTATCTATCATCTCTCTCTACTTCCCTCCCTTTTGCTCTTACTTTCCCTTTCATAAAGGCTGTCTCCTCTTTAGGCTCTGCCTCTCCAAGATCTTTTGTTTGTTTGTTTGTTTGCTTTTTTGAGACAGGAGCTTTGGAGCCTATCCTGGCACTCACTCTGGAGACCAGGCTGGTCTCAAACTCACAGAGATCCGCCTGCCTCTGCCTCCCGAGTGCTGGGATTAAAGGCACGTGCCACTAATGCCTGGCTCCATTATCTTTTTGTTTCACTTGTATTCAACTCTCAGATGTTAGGCCAAGCATCACCATCCCAGGTCGGGATCAGGCTTCAACAACTTTCCTAAAGCAATATTTCCAATAAAATATATCAAAGTGTCTCACTCATTGTCAAAAAGCTTTATTTCCACGGGGATTTTATTTCACATGAGACTGTTACGATCTCACCTCCTTATATACCCCCCAAACAGGTGAAATTTCATGGGCAGTTAAAAAACACACATCTTAATGTATTCTAGAGTGGAATTTGATAATTATGTATATAGCCAATTATTAACCAACTAAAGATGTCAAAAATTCCCATTCTGCCACAAAATTTCATCATAATTCTTCCTAGTCAACCGATTCTTCCGCAGGGAGACAGGGGACACCTCTGATGTGACTGTTGGAGCTCCGTCACTGTGCCTGGTTTGTTTTTTATTAATGATTTGCTTCTTTCTCTTGCTGATTACTATTCTATTGTGTGAGTTTAGCTCAATTTGTCTTCCCATCCTCCCCGTGATAGACAATTGATTTGTTACAGTTGATGCTTATGAATAAATTTGCTGTAACACTGCTGTGCGAGGAGATTTTTTTAAAATCGTTGGTGGAAATATGGTTACATTTTTCTCAGGTAAAGGCTTGTGAATGTGATCAATAGGTCATAAAACTGATGCATGTTTAACTTATGAAGAAACCTCCAGATTCCAGAGTGTTCTACCATTAATATTTTTAGCTAAGGTATAGTTATCATAATATAAATTCAAAATTCTTGCCAATGTTAACATTGCAATTTTTGTCCTTTAAACTTTTTTAAAGAATCAAGAAGGCATAAAATATTTCTTTGTGATTATTATACATCTACATAATGACTAAGTCAATAATTATTATATTATCTTTACCATGCCTCCATACTCTCTCATGATGTATCTTTATTAAGAAGTTTTCATTTTCTATTGTTTTGTTTTGCCTTTTTGTAATAAATTGCTAGATTTTATTTATGTATTTTTAAACAAAAATCTCCTTGTTATTCCTATGCTTGGTGAATCAGGTGTGTGAATTGCCTGCTAATTTCTATAATAATGCAAGTATTATATATTATCCCATTTAGTAAATAAAAAATTAATTTTGATAAATTTAATTTATAATTACTCATTTCAATGTCTTGTATTTTTTATGTCATGTCTTACTAATATTTGCCCATCCCAAGTGGTCTAGAACAATAATTTCTTTGTATATTTTCCTAGCTACTTTAAGTCTCTAACATTTATATTTACATGTACAATGCATTTAGTGTTAATTGCAAGAATATCTGGTATCTCACCTTTCTTAGGTCTTTCATTTCATGGAAGCTTTTTAGTTTTCAGGGTTCCTGGTTTTGCTTGTTTTGTCAAATTTACTTCTCATAATGTAGTCCTCTCCAGGATTATGACTATTGCTGCTTTTTAGAAAATCCTTTACATTGCCGGGTTCTTCAGCCTTACAGAAAGAGAGCATGAAGAAGAGTTTATACATATTTTTTCTCTCCCTCCCACCTTAATTTCTTTGCCCAATGAGCTAATATTGGAATTTAATAATTAACTAAAGGTCATAGTTTCCATTAAGTTATAGCCTCTGAATTACCCAGTTGTATAGGATTTAACAAATGCATAAGACTACCACCTCAATACTGTGCAGAACAGCCACACTGGCCTGAGTATCTGTGCCCCAAACATGTATCCCCTTCTCTTCTCCATACCCCCAGCAACCATGGACCTGTTTACTGGTTCTGTGAGTTTTCCTTTCTCAGAATGTCATCTAGATAGAAACTCTCTGCACAGCATTTTCAGTCTGGCTTCTTTAAAAATATGTAGATAAGGCCTATTTACCTTGTTGAGTGGCTTCAAACCCCGTTTCTTTTTGTTGCTGAGAAAATATTCCATTCACGGTTGTATTACCGTTCACTTATTCATTCTCCTCTTGAATGTCATCTTGGTGGATTACAGTTCAGGGCATATAAGTAAAGCTATAAAGTAATACTGCAGATTTTCATGTGGAAGTAACCTACCTGGCTAAACATCGAGGAGTGAGCTTATTGCGTTCCAGTTTAAGGCTGCGTGACTTGGTTAAGAGCCAGCAAATGGAAAAGACTGAAAAGCTGCCCCCTGGATATAGCAGTTGCTCAAATGAACTCACAGAAGCTCGGGTTACCTGCACAAGAGTAACCCAGATAAAAGTTCCAGCTTGGATGAGGGAGGGTCTCATGAGGCCCCGCCCCTAGTTGAAGAGCTATTGGCTGCTGGATGAAAGAAAGTGACATTTTTGGGGAAATGGTCACGATTAGATTTCCCATTAGATCATTGCAGTGAAGGATCCCACACATAGGCACGTATGGGCAGCACTAATTGAGCTATGGAACTGAGTGGGTTATTGATGAGGAAAAAAAAGGTGACGGAAAGGAAGGGAGTCACATGAGGGTGGCCCCAGATTTCAGTCATTCCAACCAGCATGCGGTGGCGTGGCCCGTGTTTCCATCTGTAAGTTCCTCGTGACATTTGTGTTGGATATTTTGTTGTACATCTTCCTTCTTAATGACTATCATCTTGGGGGGGTGGCTTTTCTAATACTTTGTCTGTCTTTAAGCCTGTTTCTTACTTTTGGGGTGTATGGCTTCTTTTGTGGGGTTTTGATACGTCTTCCATGAGGATTGTGATTTCCTGATACTTTCTCCCATTTAAATGATCTGCCATGTCATACACTTTTTAAAAAATTTGTGTTTCTATTTTTAATTATGCATATCTGGGTATGTCTCTGTATGATAATATATAAGTAAGCGCAAGTGCCCGTTGAGGTCAGAGAGCACATGTGAGCTGCCCGTTTGGGGCACTGGGAACACAACTTGGGTCCTCTGCAAGAGGAATGCAGACTGTTACCTTCGGAGTCCTTTCTCCAGCTGTCCCATTTCATTCCCTTAAGAGTGCCTTTAAACTGAGACAGGGGTTGGGGGAAGACTCCCCATGGGAGTGAGTGGATATGGTGGGGGGAAGAGGGGAGAAGGAGAAAGAGAGGGAGGGGGAACAGGGATTTGATTATAAAATAAAAGTAGATTTAATTAAAAATAAGATAAAAAGTAGTCAGAACCTCCCAAGTGAGTGCGCCTTTAATAGTACAATATTTTTACATTTTAGTAAATCCCAGTCCATCATAGATTGTGTCATAATACTGTGGTGCAAGCTTATCAACCATCCCAGAGTGACCTAGATTTCTGCTCTCTTCTAGAGGTCTTCCATGTTACTTTTTGCATTGTAAGTATACACTCTAGAGTTATTTATGAAAATGTATCTAGGTTTCCGTCTTCTTGTTCTTTGTGTATAATATTGTTGCCAGTTTGCTGCTTCTTGTTTGAATGTTCTCTGTTCCTTTGTCAAAGACCAATTAGCCATATTGGTACACATTCATTTCTGCGCCCTCTGTTCTGTTCTCTGTAGCTGTTTTTCTACTTTTTAAAACCACAACCACACATTTTTGATTACTATAGCTTTATGATATATTTGTAGAGTCAGTTACGCAGAACTGTTTTCCTTCTTTAATATCATGTTGACTATTTGGTGATCTTTTATCCTTCCATGTAACGATATGTCCTTCCACCAAGCCGCCCAAGCCCCGCTGCCACGTGGGTGCCCAAAATAACACACAGAGATTAATATTAGGTACAGTGCTGCTGGCCAATGACTAGGGTTTCTTAATCTATGTATTTTATAAAGACTTACCTTATCAGGGACGCTGGTAGAATGCGTCCAAATGGCGGCTCAATAGAGAAGAGAGGAAGAGGAAGAGAACAATTTCCTGCTTGTCCCTGCTTATATTCTGAGTCTGCCTGCTATGCCACTTCCTGCCTGGATCACAAGACTTCTCTTTACTACATTTCCCAGAATCCTCCTCGACTCCTAGTCCCACCTAACTTGCTTCTCTATTGGCCAACAGTACTTTACTCAACAATCAATAAGATAAACATACACAGAAGAGCTTCCCCCATCACCTCCATATAAACTTTAAAGCTGTATGAATACCTAGAAACTGGCTCAATACAAATTTGATTAATAATGCATTAAATCAAGTTGTGAAGAACTTAGTCTTAAGATTAATTAATCCTTCCATTCACTAACATGGGATATTACCCATTATTTGATAATCAATATTTTTGTGGCTTTCATGTTATTCCTAATATTTACTATACATAATTGTCACAACTAATTATGTCACTTATAGGTGTTTGTATAAATTATGTTATATCTTTAATTTCAAGTACCAAATATCCATTTCTGAGGCATAAAAAGCAGGTGACTCTATATCTTACCTTTCTTTCCTGTGAGGGCTAATATTGATCTTTTAATGTGAGAAGCACTCAAGAGTTGAGGAGATCTGTAGCCTCTTTTTCTTTGTTCTTCTGTTGCCTTGAGACTTTTTAATTCTTTGGCAGTTTTGTGCAATAGCATATAGTGAATTTTAGTTATTTTCACCACCCATCCCAACCCCCTCTCCCACTGAAACCCTTCCTCCAGTCATCTCTCCTCTTACTCTTCTGTTTACTTTTGGTCTGTGGCCCACTGTGTTTAATATGGGTTCCTAGTAGGAGTATGTGTGGGATGATGTTTACAAGGAACTTGTGTGATGTGTGATGATGTAACACAAGGAACTTAGCAGTAGCTAGAGCAGTGAAAAAATGATTAAGCCTCACAATAACGCTTGGCTTTCAGCAGTCTCTCAGGGGGATGCTAACTCACAGAGGCTTCTCTCATCTGTGATGAAACAATGAGAGGACTGATCTTGTTCAAATAAAACAGTTGGAGGGAGTTCTTGTCACGTGATAATGATGTGTTTTTTGGTGCACCTCCTCCCATTTTCTAAGTCTTACGTCCTTTCAGACGCAGTAATAATACAGAGGCCCTATTCAGGGCCAGCACTCCACCATCATGAACTCTCGGCATTTTTGGAAGTTATTACTTTTGTGATTTTTTTGTATTAGTTACTTCCTGCTGTAATAAAAAAGCTTCTCTGATGGAGGCTGAGCCCAGCTCCAATGTATGAATGTAAATACGAGTGCTTAGAAGGCAGTTTGACATCATAACCATTTATCAAAACAATAGTAATTGGTTCTCCCCAGGGCCTATGACTTATGCAGCCATAAGTTCATGACAGGCTTATAAAACCAGGCGTGATTTCCAATTTGTGGAGCAGGTTTCAAATGGAATAGAAAACCATTGGCTACCTTCAAAACTGCTATGCCATTGTTGAGCAAATGGCATATCTTGCAGAGCAGATCATTATTTTAGCTCTCAGAATTTGCATCTAGGGAAGACTGTGAACGACTTTTCTCCTCCATCAGCCTCTGTAGTAGCTTCTGACATAATAAAAGGTAGCCAGCAGAGGGGACACCCCAAGTTAAGTTCCAGATTTACTTCTCTATGCCCTGTCACCAAAGTGTGTGGCATCTTCAGCCATAGGATCCTATTATTAAGTTCTGGGGACAACCAAGAGTTTTATTGTTTGCAATTGTCAAGTTTATAAAGGTATTCCGACAATCTCCTGCTTCCAATCATTAAGACGCATATGTTGAGATGACCTCCAAAATGGACAGGTTACCGTTTTTGTCATTTGGAGAGCTATTTGGCCATTTTCAAATGAGGTCTGGTACAGCCAACATGCATTTATTATTTCTCTCCCTTTAAAGCAGTGCTTCTCAACATTCCTGATGCTGTAACCTTTAAAAACAGTTCCTCATGTCGCGACTCCCAACCATAAAATCATTTTGTTGCTGCTTCATCACTATAATTCTGTTACTGTTTTGAATCATATTGTAACTATCTGCGTTTTTTCCACTGGTCTTAGTTGATCCCCGTGAAGGGTCATTTGACACTGGGGGGGGGAGGGGTCACAACCCACAAGTTGAAAACATCAGCTTTAAAGTAAGGTTTCTTCTTGTCCTCTCAAGTTCTAGTAAGAACAGTTTGAAAGTTATGTTTTTCTGCATAAGTTCCTAAAAATGAAGCCTTATGAAATAAACCAATTAAAATTCCATGTTTAACTGACCCACAAAACAAAATCAGTATGTGTGAGCTGCATATCCATTGTCCTTTTATTGATAAAGAATACAAACTTACCACATGTGTTTTTGAAAAGTCAGAATGCCCAGCAAGTAATATATGCCATCTACACAAAAGCCGGTGCTAAAAGCCCCTTTGCTGTTTCACGGAAGCTTATTTATGTCCTGAAATTCAATATTCTATCTTTCTTTATCAGCTTGGCATGAGATTTTAAATGTTAATTACTTTGGAATATCAATGTTTATATTTGTCAAGCTGAGAAATGCAAGTTGTTAAGACAGTAGGCTGAGATGCTTGTTCATAAATGACATCAGCTTTCTATCCCATGCAGCTTGGGATAGATTGGATTAATGCAGCTACTTTCAGGATGAGTAGAGGCAGATGGAGTTGGTTGCACCATTATGGTTTTGATAGGGAACAAAATAGTCTTAATAAAAATAAGTCGAATAAAAACTCTGAACTTTCCCTGGGGTTTTAATAGGCATGGTAAACAATAGCACCTTGAAGCTCAACTGTGCTTTCAATTTGTTTAAAAACCACCAACAAATGTTTTATGGAAATTTTCCCCAGTGATTACTATCTGCTCTCTTAGCTGTCCTTGTAAGGCCAATCCATACTACAGTGACAGGTTCATTTGCAAAGATACTGGGGACAGAACATCACTTCAAATTTTTATCATTACAGTAATTGGGCAAGTATTTCCTTGAGCCTACAAATCTACAGGGACTGTCTCCCCATGTCCTGGAGACAAAGCTCCAGTGATTGGATTTGAGATTACCAACAGGACACAAAATTTATCTTTCAGATGTCTTGTCTATTACTGGACTCATTCCATTGTTTTTGAATATATATGTTAAATGGATAGGCAACATGGGTTTTTTTAATTCAAAATTGTGAATTTGTTTTATAAACTAATTATTATATATAGTCAGTGGTAGAACTCACTTATTAAATTAGCCTAATAACCATTAACCTCCAGTTAATTCAGAGTTTCAAGAAAAAATATCACACTGTCATGTCGCCATGTCTTCTACCTTTTAGAAATCATTTTTATTTTTATTTCTCACACATCCTTTGTCTCTTTTTTTTCAAGATAGGGTTTCTCTGTGGCTTTGGAGGCTGTCCTGGAACTAGCTCTGTAGACCAGGCTGGTCTCGAACTCACAGAGATCTGCCTGCCTCTGCCTCCCCAGTGCTGGGATTAAAGGCATGTGCCACCACTGCCCAGTTTTTTTTCTCACATTCTAATTATGTGGGTGAACAGATCATAAGCTTATTTCTCATTGAAAGGTTCAGGTTTTAATGCTGATCAGCTCTACCTCTTTAAGAGACAGACCCCACACCCTGACAACAGTCGGGTCATGCACAGGGACGTGCCATCACCATGTCACCTGCCAAGCATGACGACCTGTGTGAGGACTCTGGGCAGGCATGGAACCTCAGTGCACATGTGCAATCTTCCCTTTAAAAGTTCCAACTTCCCTGCTTCTCTCTCTCTCTCTCTCTCTCTCTCTCTCTCTCTCTCTCTCTCTCTCTCTCTGCTACTTCTTCACTCTCTCTCTCTCTGCCTCTCTCTCTTCCTCACTTTCTGTCCTGCTCTGTTCTATTTCTCTCTGGCTAGCTTTCCCACCCTATAATAAACTCATTAACATTTCTCTTAGTCTCATGTCTCATCTTGAGCCCCTTTTTCTTCATTTCTAATTTAAGCAAAAGAAAAACACTCATCCTCACTTAAGAAATTCTTATTCCATTTAAGTGCCTGTGTTTTAAAGATAACATTTCTATACCACACTTTGATGTTTGGTCTGTGATTTCTATCCACAAAGCAGCTGACAGATTCAACCTGTTTCCCACCTTTATGAAATGACTGTTTCCTTCACTAGCACTCATGACTATACATTGTGGTGTGATTAATGAGCTGGTAAAAATCAGAATTACATAGAGTCTTTATTGAGATGGATTCCTTGGGACCTAATGCAAGTTCCTAAGTCAGTTAGCTTTAGATATGAAGCCTCAGAATCTTCATTTGAACCTACATCACCCCCCAAAATCACCATTGTATTTGTAACTTTACTTCTAGCATCATTCCTCAGATGAGGAGAAACTTTTTATCCTGTTTCCTGAGAATCAGCAGTCATTTTGAACGCATATTTCAGACCCTTGAGTCACAAACCTACTTTTTCAATCAAGGCAGCAACCCAACGTAATTGTTGATAACACAGATGGATTTGAAGAAACAATGTTATGTATTCCCCCTTGTCTTTGCTCTCTACTTCCTGGTGAGTTTCAAATCTAGTTCTGGCTTTACGACTCTTCCATTTTCTCTTCTGACTTTGTGCACAGTGCTTCATATGAGAATCTAGGAATTGAGTAATTTCAAGGAGGGAAAACACAGTAGCCATTGAGAAAAGAAATCTTCCTTTAGACGAATTGGTCTAAGTCTAACGAAGGAATGATTTGGTTAGTGTTCTGGTATCAATAGAATCCTATCAAGAAAGCAAATGTACCAACTGTATATTAAATACCTCATAGGGACAATATAAGGGAGAAAAAATAATTTTGACTCTCAGTTTCAGTTGACCATGGTAAGGAAGACAGCACAGAGAAATTCAGCTGATGCTGGAGTGAACACGTAATGGAGCTTGTTCACATCTTGCAGAGATGGAAGCAGAATGAAAGAAGCAACAGCCAGCCAGCCAGGCAGAACATTCAAAAGCCTGCCCTAGTGATCTGCTTCTACTAATTAGGTACCCCTTTCTTAGGACCTATGAGCCTCCCCCATAGTACTATCTGCTGGGAACAAGAATTGAAAGCATGAGCCTGTCAGGGCATGCAGTCACTGACGTGGAAAAATTAAATGAAACATTACTGCAGACACGGGTTGTTATTAGTGGATCCCATGTCTGGACCTTGGCTTCTACACGGTGCAGATCCTTGGACAGATCAAAGTTTGGAGTCCTGAGTTCTGTCAACATATCAGCTCTGGGAGAATGAAGCATAGTGCTGGGATCACAACTGGCGTGGATGATTCCCTGACGGAGGAGCATGATGAATAAGTGTTGGTGAAGAGGCCTTGAATGCTCAATATGACAATTCTAGGCTGTTTTTCTGACTCATTACAGTTCAGACCTATAACCTTCTCCTATACACTTCCCAGTGTATATACACATTCACCCTGTTGAAGTCCACTGATCCCTGATTGTAGCTGGTCTCTGGCTTACCACTCTGAACAAATACGAGTGTTTGTTACGGTAACATCCATGAAACAGCTTCCCAAGTTAGGGCACTTCTATCTGGCCATTTGTGTTGCTGTGGTCAGCAGAAAGGTTTAGTGAAGAATTAGAAAAGTAATTTTAGTTGAAGTTTATATTATATGATGCTATCAAGGCTGTTAAACTTTGTCAGATAGAAAGGCTTCATTCCACTGTATTTTATTTAAATCCATGTCATGATTTCTTATTCTTGTTGTTAATACATGTGGCAAAGTACATGTAGCCAAACAAAATTGAATTCATGTGGCAAAATTCTGCATACACATCGTTTAGTAGCTGCAATGTGTGAGACTCTAAGAAGGAAATTTAATAGGCATCTTTCCAAAGGTTTCAGTTTCCTTTATCTGTTACAGTATCTGAAGGACCACTAACTACCTCATGGAAACATGAAAGAAACAAGGTTGAGTGACTGTTGGAAAATG
>NC_048603.1:27292273-27342273 GCF_003668045.3 Cricetulus griseus
AAAGGGAAGGAACTGTACAAAGAATCTGTAGGGAATCAATCACCCTTGCAACTGCAGAGGAAGACAGCCTCTTAAATGTAGCCCAGAAAAATGCAGCAGTGAGGTAGAAAAAGATTAAGCAGCAACTAAATCAGAAACATGACAGCAGGAGGGTTTCTTAAACCTAAATCAAATTGAAGAAATCGAGCAATGTTTCCAAATCATCCAAATTGTCTGTCATCACAAGGTCAAAACCATGTAAGTGCCAAGAACTAACAGTCAGGATGCAACTTTAGAACCTCTGAACCTTCACCTCAGACCTCCTCTTAGATAATCCCTTTGAAATCAATTTCATTGTCTTATGAGGCAAAGTGTTGGTAACCACACTAAATACATACACAGAAAATGGAATGAAAGTCAACTTCAGTTATGTTGGTTTTAATTCAGGTTTCTGCATGCAATCTCCAAATGAATAATTTACCAAAGGGTGTCCCAACCATATAGAACAATAGCAAGGGATCTGGCCCACAAAGAACAAGCATCCCACCAAGGGAAACTCCTGAATTGCAGGATTTAGACTTAATAAAGGGCTGAGATCAGACCATCGGTAGTGATTTCATTTACCCTGAGAGAACTAAAGGAAGGGAAATGCATTTGTAAGAAGATGAGAGCAGAGGATTGAAGAGACAACTTCCCAAAGGAAGCTAGCACTGATGCTAAATAGACTTCATTCCTGCGTTCATTTCAGCATTGCCTTTGAACAAAGAAAATAAAACAGCAATCTGGAAAGTGGAAAGTAACAAACACATTGTTTACAAATTGGTAGAAATGATGACCCAGTCTACTCTCAATCACACATAGTTTTGCAGCTCCATAGCAATGTAGTCATGGCAATCTGAGTAACACAGGAAGTAGGCATAAGTTGCAATACTTAGCGTAGCCACAAAGCCATCTGTCACATAGGTAGGTATCTTATCTTCAAGCCTGTCCCATCATCTGAAATGCCATCTTGTATTACAGTGCTATCTAGTAGATTGACCTCATACAGTCACTTAAATTTAATTTTAAATGGTTCACATAGAAAAAATAATTTTTATCAGTCATATTAACCCAATTTCAGTTGCTCAATTACAACATGTGATCAGTTGCTGACAAAATATTTTTGTCTATGTGGAAGGATCCTTGTGAAATTCTCCATGAAGCGGGGTGCCTTTTGCTGTAACCTTCACAAAGACTCACAGCCAAACATAGGCATGTCAACAATGGACCCTCAGTGGAGACCCATTTGGGAAATTAATTCTGGAAACACAAAGGTTGGGGAACAGTAGAAGGAATCTATTATGCAATAAACATTGTAGACATGCTCATGTTTATTGCTAAATCCAATTTGCATTTGAATTGAAAATCAATCCCTTCCAACTACATTTAAAGCAGTTTCCTTTCTACACATATGTGAGAGAAACCTACACGTGCCTTCAGTGGGGAAGCAGGGGTTCTCAGCATGTGGCATCGTTTTGGAAGCAATGGGGGAGATTGTGTTGTGAAAATGGAAGAGAACACTGAGTTTAGTGTTAGAAGGGAGAAAATAATATCTACAATCTACAAATGAACAATAAAGAAGAAGGTATGCCAGCCCACCCCAACCTTACCCCCCAAATCAAACTGAATCACCTCCTGAACTAACAGAGTGTGCCAGCAAGCAATTGACACTGAGCTCAAAGCCAAGTTTTCCATGCTGCTAGCATTGAGTTTTAACACACAGCACTGTCCTTTCTTGACCCTGGACTTGGAGAATCTGTGATAAGTTGATATTACTGACCCAGCGGTCACAAGATAAACCAGGGAGTCCTTGGGTAGATTGAAAGAGCTCAGAGGAGGGCTGGGTATTGCAGGAGTTAGAAGTCAAAAGGGAAATAGAATAAGCTAAGATAATTCTCTTTTCTATTTTAATATAAGGAAGCAGTGATGGTCTTAACAGTAAAGAAAAGCAATGTTAAATAAGTGTATTTTCCAAGCTCAGTTTCCTCCCACTGAGTACTTAAGAGGGAACACTTTTTCTTCTTCCTCTTCTCCTCTGACTTTTCTTTTTCCTCTTCTTCTCCTCCTCTTCCTTCTTTTCCCACCTTCTCTCTAATATTTTAAAATGTATTCTGATGAACCATAATGAAGACATGTGTGAAGAGGGATTGGTCTTGGGGAGGACTGAGAAGAGCTAGAAAGGAGTTCTCACTTCATTTGAACATTTTTATAGGATTCCATTAAATGTCCACTCTAAAATAAATGGCATAATTTTGAATTGATAAGGTAAATACTTAAAATATTATATTTTCTAATTCTGATTGTTTGAAAATATTGACAACAGCTGCAGAAGAAAATACTAGATTTCTGGTAGCTTATATTCAGCAGTATTTCTAAATTCTACACAATAGAATTCAAATAATATGAATTTTTTAAGAATTATGTACTTTATTTTTTCCTCTTTTATTTAAATTAGAAACAAGCTTGTTTTACACATCAATCTCAGTTCCCTCTCCCTCTTCCCCTGCACCCCACCCCCATCCCATCCCCTTTCTGCTCCCCAGAGAGGGTGAGGCCTTCCATAGGGAATCTTCAATGTCTGTCATACCATTTGAAGCAGGGCTTAGACCCTCCCCCATGTGTCTAGGCTGAGAGAGTATCCCTCTATATAGAGAGGGCTCCCAAAGTCCATTCATGTATTAGGGATAAATACTGATCCACTACCAGAGGCCCCATAGATTAATCAGACCTCCAAACTGACACCCACGTTCAGAGAGTTTGGGTTGGTGCTATGCTGGTTTCCCAACTATCAGTCTGGGGCCCATGAACTGACCCTTGTTCAGGTCAGATGATTCTGTGGGTTTCTCCAGCCTGGTCTTGACCCCTTTGCTGATCACTCCGCCCTCTCTACAACTGGATTCCAGAGTTCATTCAGCTCAGTGCTAATCTGTGGGTGACTGCCTCTGCTTCCATCAGCTACTGGATGAAGGCTCTAGGATGGCATATAAGGTAGTCATCAATCTCATTATCAGAGAAGGTCATTTAAGGTATCCTCTCCACTATTTCTTAGACTGTTAGTTTGGGTCAACCTTTTAGATCTCTGGACATTTCCGTAGTTCCAGATTTCTCTTTAAACCTATAATGGCTCCCTCTATTATGGTATCTCTTTTCTTGTTCTCTGCTATTCTTCCTCTGACTTGATCTTCCTACTCTCCTTCAGCAAATCCTACCGGCATGCTCAACCACAACTGGCGATCTTCCCACTCTCTCATGTCCTCCTCTCCCTCCCTCTTCTCCCTTTCTCTTTTTTCCTAACTCCCTGCCTTTTATAGCATACTTTTTAGTTTTTATTTGTTGATGGTATTGCTATTGTTGTTGTTTCAGGATTTCAGGCATGCATAGATTGTTTTAATCAAACCCACCCCCCCTCACACATTCTCTTTCCTCAGATTCAAGAGGGCCATACTTGATAAAACAGCTACTTCTAAGTATTTGCTGAGAAAAAATATCTATGCAAATAATCATCAGAGTTGGCAGAAATTCCCACTTTGTCCACTAAAGGAGAATTGTGTACAAGCTCATAAACCTCCCTGTTTTCAATGTTACCTTGTACTTGACATATATTTACACTAGAATTTATATGTATTTACACAGTGTATAGAGAAAGGGCCATGGCAGAAATACTTGGCTTAGGGAGATGATCAGGAAGGGATAGAAATATGTGGCATAGAATTAACTCTGGTTAATTTGGTGAAAGGAGAGAGATTTTAAGTTTTCAGGTGTTTCTATATCTGAGTAACAGAATGTAGATAAAATGTTCTATCTAGTTCACTGTCCTTTTGATATCTAGTTGGAGATAATGCCACAAGAGTCTGCTCCTTGTCCTGAGCCAAAGGTCATTAGTTTCTTATATATATATATATATATATATATATATATATATATATATTATATTATTTTTAACCAAAGGAAGACAAGTATCTATGAAAAAATGATTATCGGAAATGATGAATCAGACTGATTACATGAAGGAAGCTTAAGTCTCAAGATCTTGTCTGGGCAAATTATGGATGACTTCAAGTTTTATTAACCTAGTGTGTCAGGGATATGATATGATGCATTAACAATCCATCATAGGGTCTTAGGGCTTTTAGTGAGTAAGAGTACCTAACTATACAATGGAGGCTGTAAAACACCTCCAACAAATGCTGGGCTGTGGCTTACTGGAACACAATGTTCATTTTACCTTAATGAAAAAAATCTGCAAAATATGTGTTGCTTTTGGAATTAGCCTATTTGTCATCAAGGCAAATGTAGCAGCAACTGACGGACTGTCCCATAGTTCTATAGTTGGTTAGCAAGTCTACTTTGTTCACATTCCCATACAAAACAAGCTTGCATAAAATATCTGTTTCATGAGAATAATGGAAACCATGAAATAAATGAGGGTAATAGTGCTGGGCTTGTAATCATGTATGTATCCATGTATTCAAAACTTATTGAGATTCCAGAATTTATATCATGAAAGGAAACATATGTTTTCTTTTTTTTTAGATCTTTTAAAACTTAAATTAGAAACAAGCTTGTTTTACAAGTCAATCCCAGTTCCCCCTCCCCTCCCCTACTAACCCCCTATCCGGTCCCCTTTCTGCTCCCCAAGAGGGTAAGGCCTTCCATGGGGGAATCTTCAAAGTCTGTCATCATTTGGAGCAGGGCCTAGGCCCTTCCCTGTGTGTCTAGGCTGAGAGAATATCCCTCTATGTGGAGTGGGCTCCCAAAGTCCATTCGTGTACTAGGGATAACTACTGATCCATTACCAGAGGCCCCATAGACTGCCCAGGCCTCCAAACTGACACCCACATTGACGGGGTCTGGAACTGTCCCATGCTTATTTCCCAGCTATCAGTCTGGGGTCCATGAGCTCCCCCTTGTTCAGGTCAGCTGTTTCAGTGGGCTTCTCCAGCCTGGTCTTGACCCCTTTGCTCATTACTCCTCCCTCTCTACAACTGGATTCCAGAAGTTCAGTTCAGTTTGAAAACCCAAAGCTATTATAACGTGGTATTAAGTGGAAATGTTAGAGCTAAGATATAAGGAAGTAGGAAAAGATGCCAGAGCAATAGATTTTTCAATCCGGGAAGCAATTAATGTATAGTGGCTCTGTAGGAACCCTGAATTAAAGAGAACAAACATGGCTGTTACTCAAAGAGGAGGTGTAGGGATGGAAAGATACACTGCCCCATCCGTTTAGAGTCCCACTGACCAGCTGTGACCAGGGACCCTTGAAACTGGGAAGCTGCTCACTCACCTTGATGGCAAAGCCTGAGGTAGCATCCACCAGTTAAATGGCTGGAGAAGTATTTTCGGCAAGAGGAGAATGTACTGGAGGTAGGGAAGTCATAAGGAGAGTGTTGGAGATTGTTCCGATACAATTCTCCTGGATATGACTCACATGCAAACCCCCTGAATCTTTAAAGAGACATCAGGACCACTGCTTTACACCTGTAGGGTTCAGTTTCCTCATTTAGAAGCTGCAGTAAGGCTGGCATGAATGAGGCCCTGGATTTGGTTTCTAAGCTCCAACAAGCACAAACAAATAAATATTATAACATTAAAAAACTGGGACAAATAAGTCAATGACCGGATATAAATGTACACTGTCAAGTCTGAATTGATGGAGAATTTCAGTGGTGGAGACCATGAGCCCTGAATATTTGAATATGGAAGTTTCACATCCATAACTGGCAAAGGGGCGCTACACAAACTGGGCTGTATTCCAGAGATGAGTAAAAGCCACTGCAAATTGAAGCCAATGAATGGCTGTGCACTGGCCTCTAAGATCTGGTCTCTGTTGCATGTCTTTCTTTATTCTGTGTGTCTTCTAGCACCTTCCACTGCAGCTGCTGTAGGGTTGATGGATGCACCTGGCACCTCTGATTGGAGTCTTTGTCTCCTGTAGGATGCAAGGTGCTTCCCAGTACCTACAGGTCACCTCCAGTGGTCTCTTCCCACAGGGCTCCAAGACACCGTCTTATGTTTGTCTGTCTCCCTCTTCAAGCTTCAAGAAGGTGAGCCCCATGAAGAAGACTTGAATGTTTTGCTCACTGATATATCCCAGAAAGTCAGAATGGCATTTGGACCCTGGTAAGCTTTTGATGCGTGATTTTTTTATTTGGAAGGATGCAAGAGAAAAGTACTGTGGGTGCCATATAGTGGACCCTGGGCATAATGTTCCTCAATGTTTTGTTGATTTCCAGTGTCCATCAAAGCAGTAGACCAGCAATAATCACAGCCTTTAGAGAATTAGCAGGGATAGATACAACTAAACCAAAACAAATGAAAATCTAATTTTCAATGTGCCTAAGGAAAATATAACCCACATTAACATTGACCAAGTCTCATTTTGGAAAGCAGTGAGAAATGAATAAATATGGAAAGAAAATGTTTGGAGAGTAATGAAATTATTAGTAATGGATGTGGAGGGATGGGATTAAAACATGTTCCCTGAAGCTCCCTTCAAGGGACAGGTTAATGAACTTGTGATCAGGTTTCATGGCTGGTGGGAAAGGTGGGATATTTTAATGAAGTGTGTCACCCCATGTCATCCTCTGCTGCAACAAGTGTCATTCAGCCCGTGGGAGCACCTGTTCGACATGCCTGTCCTGACCGCTCAGTGGCCATACAATCACTTTATGATCCTTTTGAACCTAGTTTTCTCCACAGAAATAGTCACTCCTTGAGACGCACTAATTCATGTCTGTTTCCTCCATATTACCTTTCTCCTTCTGGGGACAAGGTGCCTCTGTTAAGTCCAGACTTAGGCTCGCTCCTTGACCAGGACTAGTATCGACTATGTACTCTATATGCTTAAGACAGATAGTAAATGAGCATTCTTCTCTTTGAGGGCAGGTGGGCAAGGACGGGAGGAATCGGGCAATGAAGATATGGCCTTGTGCAATGCCTCCCGCTGTGCGTTTTAACGGAGTCCAAGTGTGGGCGGAGGGTTTAAGACCTTTAATTTCACTCAACAAAATCTCACCACTGTGGATAAAGGGATGAGGATGAGGGCATGTGGTTGCATGTATTGTCTGTAGTATAAACTTTTAGGAAGCTTGTAATTTATTAGGGAGTCATAGAACAGTAATAACAATGTCCAAAGTGTGTCTGAGTCAGAAAACTGGGCCAAAGTCAAGCCCCTTTTTCTTTCCCCTTGGAAAATATTTTATGAATTATTTGAGAATTTCATACAGTGTGCTTTTATTACACCCATCCCAGTTTCACCCCTACCTCTATTCTTGCCATATTACCCTGCCCAAACTTCATGTCTTTTGATTCTTTTATCTCTCTAGTTATCTAGATAACTAGAGTTATCTCTCTAGTCCAGTTGGTAGTGTTCATATGCTCATGGGTAAGAGGCCATCCACTGAAGTCATCCTACTAAGGGGTCACAACCTTAAACTAAACTGACCTTTACTCCCCCAGAAGCCATCAACTGTCAGTAGTTCCTTTGTTAGAGCCAAGGCTCCCGAATCTCTTCCCAGTCCATGCTAGAATGCTGACTGGCTTGATCCTGTGGAGGTCTTGTGCTGGCAATTATACCTGCTGTGAGTTCATGGGTACAATGTTCCTGTTATGTCCAGTGTTCACTCTCTCTATCATATCTGCCCTGATGCCTGACTCTTAGACTCTTTCTACCCTTTCTTGCTTCATGATCCCCAAGCCTTGAATTGGGTTTGATACAGATGTCCTTTTTTCTTTGTACTTTGTCTAACTGTGACCCACTGCAAAAAGAGACTTCTCCAAGGAAGCCTTGGAGGCACAAAACACTATGGTAAAGAGATTATTTTATATTATATCCATTTAGTAAAATAAATGTTAGTGAGTTCACCCCTGGAGAGGCCATTTCTAAAGTATAAAGTGGCTGGCTATATGGGGAAATGGGAGATCAGCAATTCTTGCTTTGCTTTCTTTAACTGCCAGTTCATCTCTGTGAGTTGTGCTTTGTCTGTTGACTCCACTGTGAAAATACTTTTTCTCACTAATTCTCATATAACACTGGCTTTGGCACACATTCTTTAATTTAATTTAATTTTTAATTTGAATTTTTCATAAAATTATTTTGCTTATGTTCTTCTCCCTCTCCCAACTTCTCCCAGATCCTCCCCACCCCGTTAAACAACTTTCCACACAGACAAAAATCCCAGCAGACAGAAGGAGAAGTGAACACAACGTCCCATCTCTACCCAGGATGCAATTTGCTATTCATACCTGCTGGGAAAAGTAAAATCTGGGTTTTTTCAACCATACTCCAGGGCAGGTTGGATTCCCAGAAGTATTTGGTCAACAAAAAAAATGCTCAATTCTTCTTTATTAGAGTAGATACAATCCCCACCCTACAAATTTAAAATCACACTTTGCCTTGGAAGCAAAGATCAATGAATTCTTCTCTGCTCTAGTCATATACATTCAGAAAGATGATACCCATTCTCTGTGTTGTAGCCTGTAAGTCTGCTTGAGTCCGCAGTCTACCTTGTGTGTCAGACAAATACCACACATAACTCAGGGCAGCATTCAGAATTAATGTACTCAGGGTGCAGAAAGGTGAGAGACACTGGTGTCCCAAAGAATACAGGACAAATATTGGGCCCAATACCTGAATGATGAACTATGTTTTACCTGACCAAGAAGAAGACAAATATCAGAATGAGTGAGTATGAGAAGCAGAGGCCCTAAAATGTGCATTGGGAAGAGATGCTTTTCTGAGGCACATAGAGAGCCAAGAGGCTGGGGCACAGGTATGCTTTGGAGTTTAATAAGTGCTGTTGGATGTTTTGGTAGGGAATCCAAACATTGTGGTAGAGGTATGTGGGTGGTTCTTTTAGAAGAGGAAAATAGAACCTCAATACTGGCTTTGGACAGTGACTTTGCAGGGCAGTAGTTGTGTGGGGGAGGAATTAGAAGCACGTTGATCACCCTGGAGGTGGTAAATTGTACATTTTTAAAAGATTGTCTCATAATGTTCTCACGTACAAGCCGAAAAGTTATTTTAGGGAGTGGAATTTTAGATGGCATTAATGCTTAGGTTGGGTTCCTTAATCTTCTCTAAGACCAACATTCTTTTACTCCTGCTCTCATTTTGAGGCATTTTTAAAACCATTTTGTTAAAATACTTGCCAGTTATGTTCAACATTGAATTTTGTACTTGCTGAGCTATAAATTCTTGAAATTATTATAGTAATAATGCTGAAATGGTATAAAAGAATGAAGGAAAGGACATCATAATAGTATTTGAAAGTTTTCTACACACCAGACATTTAAAATACTTATTGTTTTTGCAAAGACCCTAAAAGCAAGGCATTGCTACTCGGGTCTCACACTTGGGAGAAACCATTTAAAGCAATTGTCAATAACTCACAGTTAAAGAGGGACAGAGGAGGGGTGTTAACCCTTATGTAACTGCTCCCCCAATCTCACCTACCTTCACCTTACCGTTTTCCTTAGGAGAGAATATATGGAGGGTCTACCCCCAATCTCACCTACCTTCACCTTACCGTTTTCCTTAGGAGAGAATATATGGAGGGTCTACCCCCAATCTCACCTACCTTCACCTTACCGTTTTCCATTAGGAGAGAATGCATGGAGGGTCTCCCGTGGATTCTTTTTAGTAATAGACTTCTGAGGAAATGTTACTCACAAGATGATTATTTGTTTATTTTTCGTTACTAACTCACATCTGCCAAATGACCCATTTTCCATTCTTTTCATCCATAATCTGGATTCCTAACCATACAAGCTACATAATACAAGTCTTTTAAACAGGGGGTTGGTGAAATTCTGCCAGTGGGAGCTATGGAAGCATTTTGAAAGCTAGACAAGACTCCAGCCAGGGATGCAGGCCTGCTAACTGCCGATGGTTACCTATCTATCTTCAGCTTCTCCAATTCCAATTCCCCAGTCTCATTCCAAGCTCTGCAGCAGAGCACTTACTGAGGGTTCCCTTCCCTCTTCCCCCTTCCCCTACCCCCGATTCCAGTGACGTGTACAGATCTTCCCCTAGAACTACCTTCCCCCAAATCCTTGCTTTATCCCAGCCCCTAACTCCCGCAGTCAATCCTTGGGAACCTGTAGACTACCCCAGGCAGGAAAATAGGCAGGCTCACTGAATATCTTTACCTTTCCCTCAGCGACTTCAAATCCAATCACCTCGCCTTATCCCCCAGCTCTGTAGCAGAGCACCCGATGCAGTTTCCCTTACCCTCTTGACCCCTTCTCCAGTAGAGCACACAGAACTTCCCTCCCCACGCTCACCGCCGCTCACCGTATTATCCCAGCTCTAAACTCCAACAGCCATTCCCTGAGAACCCACAGGCTACTCTAGCCAGCAAAGCATTGCTCCAAGTCCAATGCCACAGTCATATCCCCAGCTTGGAAGCAGACCTCCTGCCTCTGTTTCTCCTCATTCTCTGTCCCCATTCACAGGGGACTAAGCCAGTATTCTGGAACACCCTGCTTTCCCCATTCCTTTGGATCCCTTCAATCCCTCTCCGAGCCCACCCCCATACCTGGAAACATTAGGGAAATGCGAATCATTGTGCACCCATCACAAGAGCCAAAATCCGTGAAACAAATGATAGCTTATGTTGGCAAGTGTGTGGAGTCAGAGGAACACGCATCCATTTCTGATGGGACTCAAAACTTTGACAGCCACTCTAGAGATCAGTCCTGCAGTTTGTCAGGAAGATGGGAGTCCACCTTCCTCAAGATCCAGCTATACCAGTCTTTGGCATATACCCAAAGGATTCCTCATCCTACCACAGAGACATTTGCTCAACCATGTTCATAATAGCTAGAGATACTTGCTCAACTACGCTCATAGGAGCCAATTTCATAATAACAATAGGCTGTTACAAATAGCCAGAAGTTAGAACCAACCAAGATATCCTTCAACAGAAGAACGAATAAAAAAAAAAAAAACTGTGGTACATTTACACAATGAAGTATTGCTCAGCCATTAAAAAATAAATAAAAGATGAAATTTGCAGTTAAATGAGTGGGATTAGAAAATAATCATTCTGAGTGAGATAAACCAGACCCAGAAAGACATTGTGATATACATTTGCTTATATTTAGATATTCTCTTATAAGCCAATGATAAGCAAGCTACAAGTCATAGAACCACAGGGTTTAGGTAAATAATAAGGGATTAAAGGGGGTAGACAGATTTCCCTTGTGAAGGGAAATAGAATAGACAATAATAGACGGATGGTCTGAAAGGGAGGATCAAGTGGGGAGCGGGAAGAAACAGGGGATGAAGGAGGAAATATGAGAAGAGACAGCTAAAGTTAAGGGCCATTTGAGGGGTAGTATGCAAACCTAATACAGTAGGAGTTTTCTAAAATGTATACATATATGAAGTCATTTTAAATGAAATCATCAAATGATGAGGAGATCTAATGCCAACTTGACATCTCGTGTCATCAAATGAAGCTTCCAGTACAGGGACTGGGTCACCTTTAGGAGTTCTTGGCCAAAGGGGTCCCATGGGAACCCTCAAACCACCCATGCTGTTTCCAGGAGTATAGGTTGCTCTCTACAAACTGACAGCAGGGTCCCATTGCTGGAAACAACAGCTACAGAACTCATTGAACATGAAGAAGTCAAGCTGGTGTCTACCTAGAGCCTTCACCCCTGTGTCCTTACATCTTTGGAACAGGAAGGTACAGTTCCTGTTCCCACTCCCAAATCCTTTGATTCACAGAGGTACTCTGCCTGAGAGACACGCCAGGGCAATGATAGCACACATCTGTGGTGATGATCAACCAGCGTCTGATTTCACTTAATGCCCAGACTATTGAGACACAGAAAGGGAGTTGATCGAGATTGGCGATGAGTTGGTGGGGGGAGTAGGAGAGATATAGGAATGGCAATGGTAATCAGAATGTATTGCAGAAAAAAATGTGTTTTCAACAAAAGGGAATAAATTACAAGAAAAACAAAGTAAAAAGCAGGACAGTTCACTTCCCACGCTCCCCTCGTTTCTCTTTCTGTGGGTCATGGCTTTTCCCTTATAGTTCTGGCTTTTGCAGCCTTAGGCCTTGCTAAGGAAGCAACCTTCTTCTAAAACACCAAGGCTCTTGCCTCCCCAAACTCAGAGACAAGGACAGTTCTCTCTTGCCAGTTCTCAGCTGCTTCCTGTTGCCACTGGCTTCTCCAGCTTTGCCCATAACTCCATCTATCTTATTAACTCTCCACTTGTAAACTCTGGGAGGATGCTGTCAGACTCTGCTGAGTCTCCATTTCCTCCCATTAGATTCTGAGCTATGTGAGAATGGGAACTGTATGTGCCTTATTAGTTCATCCTCTAGAAAACTAGTTTTTGGAAGTTCGGTTTGTTATATGGAAACTGACAATCCGATAAAAATGTGTCTGATTGCTGAAAACATATAACTTTAGATGAAAACCATTTAGGTTCTTTGTACCAAGTGATAGATTTTATGAAGAATTTTTGTCTAATTGTGTTTGCACCCAGATTTAATTTTGAAACATAAATTTTCAGACCGTTTGGTATTCCAAAATATAGTAAGTACACTTTGATCTCAAGTGGTTGCAAAATGGGATGAACTGGTTAACACCAATCTCAAGAGCTCTTCTGTGACAGTCAGCAGACTTCCAGATCAGTTGAAATTCTGCACTTTATGCCAGGATCCATTGAAACATGACCTTCAAGCTTCATGAGACATAATCCTACACACTCTATATAGAGAATGGTATCATTCTAGCATATACTAATTTCTGTGGACTCTTGGCACATAAATAATGAAAAATGGAAATGTTCATCTTCCTTAAGATCCTGAAGTAATTTCCCATAAGACTCAGGCTTTCATACATACCAAATATTGTGAGGTAAGCCCACCAGAGACCACCACACAGACACTCTTAAAGGTGCATAGAAAGAATTACCATCCAGAAGCCGAATGGGAGACTGCCCAAATCAGTCATCCCTGAGCTTTACAGCTCTTTGTCTTTTATGCACAAAACCCACATACTGATGGTTCCATCAGTTAACAAGATGCAGGACCACAGAAGCTGAAAAGCAAGGTTAGTACATTTTTGGACATTCTGAAGCTTGTGGGGTCTAGGTTTGTGATGGATTAGGTCTTTGTTTCCATTTTCGTAGATTCTGGGGCTTACACATTGGGTTTCGTGGTCAGAATAGTTCCTCTCACATGGAGTTAGTTCTGAGGCCCATCACACATACTTCTTGGGCCAACTTACTACTGACACCAAATGTGTGCTCTCAAGGAGTTTCCAGCAGCCACTCTGCAAGACAAGAAGTCCCAGCCATATGTTCTGAACTGTTGGACCTTGACTGAGCAGTAGAAGCAGATGGGTCCCTGGGAAAGATGCCAAGATGCTGGCAGAACTGGCTCCTGGCATCTGGGCGCTCTCTTTGAGAAATGGGAATTTTCTGGATAATAGTAACAAGGATGACAGGGAAGTTGGTGTTAAGAATCAGTCTTGTTAAAAATTGGCTCTCACTTGGGTGCAATCTGCCTACAGAATACTGTGTCCTATGAAAAAGGTTCAAACCCAAATATTCTTGGTGAAGATTTTAAATTATTAAAACTTGCAGTAGAGGAAAAAACTCCAAAATCTACTACAGGAGTCTATCTGCACAAGTCTATGCATGCATGTGTGTTTAAGTGAGACTAAGCACTAAACATATATTTTATAGGCAATTCTAATATGATGTAATGTCTTTGCTAAGTCCTTGACTCTACAAAGTCAGAGGGAGTATTAAGGTTGAAATTTTTCTGTTTGCTAATTATCAAACAGAAAGAATCTGGAAGAATATGATGGTTGGTAGATAATAGTAAGTAATATAATCTTATAGTCACCAGTCTATAATCCCAATAGTAAGGAGGCTGAGGCAGGAGGATTGTGAGCTCCAGGCCAGCCTTAATTACATTGTGAGACCCTGCTCAAAACCCAAGTTAAGAATTTTTTGATGAAAGTAAATATAATATCCAGTATATGTGAATCATATAATATAGTGCTCTAAGCCACGGACCCCCAAACAAAACCTACAGGCTAAATCTGACACACACACACACACACACATACACACACACACACACACACACACACACACACACACGCCCACTTACACACATGCCTGTTTTTGTATTCTCTATGGCAATTTTCCTCTGATGTAAAATCAGGTTGTATAGTTTATCTTAGAGACCACATGACTTATGAAACTGAGAGTATTTACTGTTTTTCTAGCAATTTCCAGACATATTTGCTCCTATTATCAACCTGTGAAATATGGAATGTTTTACTTTCCTCAGATAGATGATAAAATTGAGGAAAAAAGTTAATGTTCTTTAAATCTTACAGCTGGAAATGATTCTGTTTCTGCAAATGTGAAGCAAACCCCTATGTGAATCTAACTTTCCTTGGGACAGTCCTACTGTACAGAGGAAGGCAAGGGGTTACTAGGGAACTGGAAATAGTTTTAAGTCCCATTCTACACAGGCTACAAAAATTCTCAAAAGAAACAAAAACAGACAACTTGCAAACAAAATCTACGAACACACCAAAAGATCATCCAACATGATCAAGCAGGCTTCATCCCAGAGATTCAGAAATTATTCAGAATACATAAGTCAATAAATGTGAACCACCAGATAAACAAACTGAAAGACAAAAAGCCTTCAACAAAAATCCAGCAACCCTTAATGATAAAAGTCCTGGAGAGACTAGAGATACAGGGGGTACACCTCAACATAATGAAGACAGCTAGACAAACAGTAAATACTCTCAGTTTCATAAGTCATGTGGTCTCTATCTAAACTATACAACCTGATTTTACATCAGAGGAAAATTGTCATAGAGAATACAAATCAAGCATATAACTAACATCAACTTTTTTTTTGTTTTGTTTTTCGAGACAGGGTTTCTCTGTGTAGCTTTGGAGCCTATCCTGGCACTGGCTCTGGAGACCAGGCTGGCCTCGAACTCATTGAGATCTGCCTGCCTCTGCCTCCCGAGTGCTGGGATTAAAGGCGTGCGCCATCAATGCATGGCTAACCAACATCAACTTAAATGGAGAGAAGCTCAACACAGTTCCACTAAAATCAGGAGCAAGACAAGGTTGTCCACTCTCTCCATACCTACTTAATATAATACTTGAAGTCTTATCTAGAGCAATAACTAGCTAAAGGAGATCAAGAGAATACAAAGTTGGAAAGGAAGAATTCAAGGTGTCTTTATTTGTAGATGGCATCATAGTTCACACAAGTGATCCTAAAATGTACACTGGTGAACTCTTACAGTTAATAAACACTTTCAGCAAAGTAGCTGGATGAAAAAATAACTCACAAATATCAGTAGGTCTCCTATATACAAATGACAAATGTACTGAAAAAGGAAACAATGGACATAATACCTTTCACAAAAGCCTCAAATAGTGGAAAGTATCCTGGCGTACCTATAACCATCCAAGTGAAAGACTTGTATGATAAAGGCTTGAAGGCATTAAGAAAGAAATTAAAGAAGATATTAGAAGATGGAAAAACCGTCTATGTTCTTGGATCAGTAGGATTAATGCAGTGAAAACGGCTATTCAACCAAAAGCAATCTACAGATTCAATCTGCCAAAATTTCAACACAATTTTTCACAGATCTTAGAAAGATGGATTTCAGTTTCACATGGAAACAGAAAAATCCCAGGATAGCTAAAACATCTTGAGTAACAAAGGAACCAAGGGAGGTATCACTGATTTTGATTTCAAGTTGGACTACAAAGGCAGAGTAATACCATGGTATTGGCATAAAATCAGATACATTGATCAGTGGCATTGGACTGAAGGCCAAGACATAAATCAACACACCTATGGACATCTTTTTTATATAAAAAGACAGAAACACACATTAGAAAAAGAAAGACTGTCTCGTTAACAAATGGTGCTGTTCAGACATGGTGGCTGCATGTAGAGTAATCCAAATAGATTCATACTTAACACCCAAATGGCTCAAAGACCTCATCACAACACCAGATACACAGAACCTTGCAAAAAAGTAAGTGGGTAATAGCCTTGAATATTGGCACAGGAAAAGACTTTCTGAACAGAACATTGTTAGCACAGGCATTAAGACCAACAACTGAAAAACTGAACTTTTATCATGAAATGGAGAAGTTTCTGAAAGACGAAGTACACCATCAAAATGGGAAAATATTTTTACCAACTCCACATCCAATAGAGGTCTAAATTCCAAAATGTATAAAGTACTTGTAAAACTAGGTATCAAGAAAACAAATAACCCAACTAAAAATGTGCTGCAGATCTAAACAGAAAATTCTCAAAAAAAAAAAAAAAAAGAAAATGCAAATGGCTGAGAGACACTTAAAGAAATGTTTAACGTCCTTAGCAATAAGAGAATTGCAATGCAAAACTCCTTTGAGATTTCATCTTATACCTGTCATAATGGGTAAGATGTAAAAAACAAGTGACATCTCAGGCTGGTGAGGACGTGGAAGTTTGTTGGTGGAAGCACAAACTTGTACAGCCACTATGAAAATCAGAATGGCAGTTCTTTAGGAAGATGGGAATTGATTTGCCTCAAGATCCAGCTATACCACTCCTGGGAACATACCCAAAGGACTACCACAGAGACACTTGCTCAACCATGGTCATTGCTGCTCTATTCATAATAGCCAGAAATTGAAAAAAAAAAAACTCCTAGCTATCCCTAAAATATGAATGGAAAAAGAAAATGTGGTATGTTTTTACAATGGTTCAGCTGTTAAAAAAATCAAATCAGGTAGACCAATGGAATAGAGTTGAAAACCCTGATATTAACCCACACACCTACAAACACCTGATTTTTGACAAACAATCCAAATATATACGCTGGAACAAAGAGAACGTCTTCAACAAATGGTGCTGGCATAACTGGATGCAAACATGTAGAAGATTACAGACAGACCCAAGCCTTTCGCCCTGCACAAAACTTAAGTCAAAATGGATCAAAGACCTCAACATAAACCCAGCCACACTGAACCTACTAGAAGATAAAGTGGGAAATACCCTTGAATTAATCGATACAGGAGACCGCTTCCTGAGCATAACACTAGTAGCACAGACACTGAGATCAACAATTAATAAATGGGACCTCCTGAAACTGAGAAGCTTCTGTAAGGCAAAGGACACAGTCAGCAAGACAAAATGACAGCCCACAGACTGAGAAAAGATATTCACCAACCCCACATCTGACAGAGGGCTGATCTCCAAAATATACAAAGAACTCAAGAAGCTATTCTCAAAAACACCAAACAATCCAATTAAAAAATGGGGTACAGAACTAAATAGACAATTCTCAATAGAGGAATCTAAAATGGCTGAAAGACACATGAGAAAGGGTTCAACACCCTTAGCCATCAGGGAAATGCAAATCAAAACAACTCTAAGATACCACCTTACTCCTGTCAGAATGGCCAAAATCAAAAACACCAATGACAGTTTATGCTGGAGAGGATGCGGAGAAAAAGGAACACTCCTCCACTGCTGGTGGGAGTGCCAACTTGTACAGCCACTGTGGAAATCAGTATGGCGACTCCTCAGGAAAATGAGAATGAGTCTACCACAAGATCCATTAATTCCACTCCTAGGCATATACCCAAAAGAAGCACATTCATACAACAAGGACATCTGTTCAACCATGTTCATAGCAGCACTATTTGTAATAGCCAGAACCTGGAAGCAACCTAGATGCCCCTCAACCGAAGAATGGATAGAGAAATTGTGGTACATTTACACAATGGAGTACTACTCATCAAAAAAAACAAAAACAAAAACAAAAAACAATGGAATCTTGAAATTTGCAAGAAAATGGATGGAACTCGAAGAAACCATTCTGAGCAAGGTAACCCAATAACAAAAAGACAAACATGATATGTACTCACTCATATGTGGACCTGCTTTATGATACATAGTAGTGACCATGCTTTATCACAGCTGTTTTTAATGATGTTGCTCAGAATGTTTTCCTTCCAGATGATGATTGAGAAGCTAATTAAAAAAAAAAAAAAAAAAAATGGTGCCAGGTACCACAAGAGTAACAGAACTGTGCTGTTTTCTGGGATTTTGTTTTTTACTTTTTTTTTTTTAAAATGGAGTGTGCTGGATGTCTCTACAATTTTGTTCAAATGACTGCAGAACCTGGAAAAGCTGTTGCTGCTATTGATGCATATATATATATATATATATATATATATATATATATATGGATTTATGTAATAAAATGGGAATTAATGATAAAATATTGTGCTACCAGTCCTGGCAGCAACCTGGACAGCTCTTGATAGGAGAGAGGACTTGTAGGGGCAGGAGGTAGTGCACACTTTCAATCTCAGCACTCAGCTAGCCAAAGACGGCTGAACTGCGTTTGAGGCCATCCTGGTCTACCTGGTGAGTTCTAGACCACCCAGGGTTACATGGTTATTTCCTGTCTCAAAAACACTCAACCAACTACCCAAACGAATGCCAGTGTGTTTTTACCTGTAGGTGTATAGTTTCCCTTTGCTTTAAAAATCATTGAATTATCAGAGGTTTTTGTGAGTTTTTGTGTATCTAGATTGGCATGACCCAGCTGTAATTGCACATTGGGAACAAAAGAAAGTTGAAATTGTATCTCCAAAAGAACATTGTTTTATTTAATCACACTATTAACATCATAAAGCAAAATACAATTGATACCAAAGTTTTCAACAAAAAAAAAAATCATGAAATTCACATGTAAATGGATGGAACTAGAAAAAAAAATCCTAAGTGAGGTAACCCAGAAAGACAAATATGATACTATTCACTTGTACATGTGTATTAGTTACAGTTCGTAGAACCACAGAGGTTAGTCACAGAGTGAGGGACTAGAGGCGACATGTGGATCTCCCTCAGAAAGGGAAATAGAGTAGACAGTTAGGATGGATGGGATCGAGAAGGAAGGGGGAAGAAAGCGGTAGACAAAGCAAAGACAGTTGAAACTAACGGACATTTGGGGAGTAGGGCAGAGACTATTACAGTAGGAGCTTCCTATAATGGATGAAGAGATGAAGGCTACGTAAATAAGCTGGAAATCTCCTATCACCAAGTGAACCTTCAGTACTGCCATGGACCACCCCAGCCGGGTATGGGAGTCCCTGGAATGAGGGTCCTCAAAGAATAGGTGGGTAAGGATTCAGCGGTGACAAACAAAAACAAACACAGAGGCAGTTTGAATCTGAGTGTATTTTGCAGTTCTCAAACAAGATTTTTCTATAGAGATGTTTTCTCAGGGGATGTTTTTGTTAAACAAACCCAAACATATGACATTATCGTTACTTGGCACAGTGACACAGAAATCCAAAACATAGAGTCATCCCGGGTTAATCAAAACATAAAATTTGTCCTTGATTAGTCAAAACAGAGGACTGTCCTTGACTAACATAGGATCATCCAAGGCTAACCACATATTTCTTAAATCAAATTAATGTATTTTTATGGTCAGTTATTGTTTAACATCTATTACCTAGTTCTTGTGAGTTTTTGGAGTATTTTAACTCTTTCTTATTAAAAGCTTTCCTTACCAGACAATTAAGCCCACTTTCGATGACACATGTACAGCCATATGAAATTTTATTGTTGGGAAAGTTTTTTTACTATTTGTACTTATGTGAATGACATGAATGATTTGGAAAGTGCTAGTTTTTCCTGAGATGAGGTCATGGCTAGTGACCCCATATCAGGTGATGGTTTCTTACCTATTTCTTTTGTTTAAAATGTCAGCATTGGCTTTTAGGGACATTTTGTTAATGTGGAAAAAAAAAGGAATAGAAGAACACACAGAAATTGTCACAAGAATCACAGCCCAATATTTTCTCCGGTTGAGAGTTCCACAACTGTATCCAGGAGACCTCCTTCTTTTGATGTTATTGCCTCAGTCTGTGGAACTTGTCACACAGAATCTATTGGATTTTGTGTGGCACAGTACCAGTATTAGACTACATGTAATCATGTTTTTAGCCCAAAGGATCTCATGGGAACTTTCAAACACCCCAGGTTGTTGTCAAGACTATAGGTTACTCTTCAAGACAAACAATACCTATGTAAGTCATTTAATATGAAAAAAATTAATCTGGTGTCTCCTGAGAGATCCTTCACCCGTATGGACTAGTTTTCTCGTTCCAGAAGGTACTTTGTACACTACCAAGGAGAAAAATACCAACCCAGCAGCAAATCCTTTGATATACAGTGGTGTTCTACCTACAAGATACCCAATAGTGCAATTGTGGTACAAAGCTTGTGGAAATAGCTAATATCTGATTCCATTTAACTCTCACTCCATGAGTTGTAGCCAATATGTGTTGTTGCCTGGGTGACCAAGAACCTGAAACTAGACAACCCAGGGACTTAGGATAAAACCAAACACTATTGTTCTACTAGAATTTAGGAAGGTAGCAATAACATGACTTGTTTATCTTTTTTTACATTCTAATCCCAGTTCCCCCTCCTCCCAATCCCCTCAACTTTCCCCACTGTACTCCTCATCTGCTCATCAGAGAGGGTAAAGTCTCCCGTGGGGAGTCAACAAAGTCTGTTCCATCACCACATTGAGACAGGACCAATGTCCTTCATCCTGTGTCTAGACTGAGCAAGGTATTTCTCCATAGGAAATGGGCTCCAAAAACCAGTTCATGCACTAGGGATAGATCCTGGCCTCACTGCCACTGACCCCACAAACTGCCAAACCACCCACTGTCACCTGCATTCAGGGGGCCTAGTTCGGTCCTATGCACCTCAGCAACCAGTCTGGAGTCAGTGAGCTCTCACTAGCTCAGGTCAGTTGTTTCTGTGGGTTAGCGCTCCTCCCTCTTTTTGACTGGTTCCGGGAGTTCCTCCCAGGGGTTAGCTGTGGATCTCTGCATCTGCTTCCATCACTTACTGGATGGAGGTAAATGACTCTAAATGAAATTCTGCTATACTCATGGATCAGTGCCTTGCTTATCCAACATCAGAGAAGCATTCTCCTACAGAAGATGGCAACAGAGACCTAGCCAGACATTATGCACAGAGTGAGAGACCTTGCAACACTCTCCCCTAAAACCGATGTCTCTATAAATTCTGCCCTCACGGGATTCAGGGAACTGCACAGAAGAGAATGAGGAAAAAGTATAAGAGCCAGAGAGGATGGAGGGCATCAAAGAGTCAAGGCCCTCTAAATTAGCATGTTCATCATGATCATTATGGACACTGGGACAGCATTTTCAGAGCTATGTAGGTCTGTATCAAAAGGGGTGTGTGGTCATTGGAATGTAGTTGAACCCCATAATCCTGTAATCCCATAATCTCATGGGGAGATATGGCTTTGTTCTAGTTGGAGGAAGTGTGTCACTGTGGGGGCGGGCTTTGAGGTTTCATGTGCTCAGGATACCTCCCAATATGGCAGTTGACTTCCTGTTGCCTGCAAGATGTAGGGATGTCAGCTCCGGCACCACGTCTGCCTATACGCTGCCATTCTCCCTATCATGATCACAGCGGACTGAGCCTCTGAAACTGTAAGGGAGCCACCTCAGTTAAATGCTTTCTTTATAAGAGTTTCCGTGGTCATGGTGTCTATCACAGCAATAGTAAAGCCGAACTAAGACAGGATGCTAGAGCTGAGAAAAAGTAGATAGATACATGTACCCATCCCTAACCAGAAACAACCTCCAATTGGTGACCACTTGCAAATTAAAATTTAGTTTTAAGGGTTGGCTGCATACCCAGCAGTAGACGGCCAACAGAAAACAAACTCAATGGCATCTTTGGAGGTTCCTTGTCTCAGAATGTCATGTCAGGGTTTGTTTTTCCTTTTAAAAATTTGATTTTTATTTTTATTCTCCCTCTGTGTCTCACTGTTTGTTTCCCTCCATCTCTCTCTCTCTCTCTCTCTCTCTCTCTCTCTCTCTCTCTCTCTCTCTCTCTGTCTGTCTCTCTCTCTCCTAATCCTACAGGCCATTTGTGTATATTTTATGGCTTCCAGTTTTGTGGTTTAATGGTATTGCTAAGTGTGTGGATGAGTAGGTGTCTGCAGCTATGTTTGCTTCTTGTGTCTTTTACCTGGACTCTCTTTCTTCTGTTTGTGAATTTTGTCTTATCCCAATCTGTTTGTTTTTGTACTCTCTTACTATGTTATATTATTATTCCTTAGATGCCTGTTGCTTTTCTAAGGAGAGACAGAGTGTGGGTGGATCTGGATGGGAATGAAGATAGGGAAGGACAGAAGGACTAGAGAAACTGGAAACTATAATTAGGATACATTATACGAAAAAATCTGTTTTCAATAAAAGGCAAAATCATGCATCACATAATATGAATTGTACTTGTCTCTGGGCAGTTACCACCACAATTTTATCTCATTTTTATGAATGTCTATGTTTTCAAAATACCCTTTTGTGCACATATACTATTATTCAATTAAGAAAAATAGCACTAAATGTTATTTGTAAAATAAAGATGAGCAAAGACCTTCTATCTGGAGCATGGACAGGTTTACCATGTGGCAAATTTCATGAATTAATTGATAATTAGGAAAATGTAAATTATATTATGATGGCCTGCATTTCACTACACTGCACCCACCCATGCCAACATTGATTTAAAAACAAACAAACAAAAACAGTCAGCTGTGACACCTCACAGGCATAATGGGATACTAGAGCTGCAAAGAACCATGCAAGTTTTTATTGGCCACAGAATTAGGAGTTAGCTAGCTTCCATTAACAATAAAGTGGCACTGTGCTAAGATTTCATTCCTGATGATCCCTTTGCATGGGTCCTAGAATGTGCACAAAGCCAGGACATACTCCTGGCTTTCCTCTCTTGGAGGTATTTTCACCTGTTTGGTCTCCCATCTCACTGGACTCTAATTTCAAAAAGGATTCACTAGGCTCAGCAGTCCGGAAAATTCTACTATTTAGAACCCAAGTGTTGGTTATTTTAGGCAACAGCCAAAGATAATCTCATCTTCAAACCAATGAAAGAGCACTTGAGAGAGTAAAGAATAAAGGATTAATAATGTTAAAAGTAGCCTTTTCATTTGAGGGTGCCTCTTAAATGTGTGCAAGGTGAGGCAATGTCTTTTTTTCCATTTCTGAGCCCTGATTCTCCATCCATGTAGTAGGTTTTTGAGGTACCCCCTCTTACTACTACATCAGTAGTCACAGGAACCAAATAGTCTAACAACCCCTAAGAAACTGAAATATCTTGTTGAAAGATTTGACTAAACCCCATTTAAAAAGGTGAGTAAAGATTGTCTGTAGAGATTGTGTCCCCTTGGCTGAGGGTCCTATAAGTCAACCTAGTAGCATGGCATCAAGCTTGTTAGAGGAACAGGACCTTGTCGATAACTTCAGTCATGTTGGTCCAAAGACCTTGAGTTTCCTCACAAAAGCATCTATAGTCTGAGGAGATTCATATCCTAAGTGATCTTCCACTGTCTGGACATCACCTGTTTTGGGTGACAATTTCTATTCCCTTGGTTCCTTTGAAAACCTTGGTGCTGTTCTATTTCAATTTGTTGCTCTAAAAAAATGTATTCATGGGGAGACTAAAACCAAAAGAGTCCATGTTCTGAGAGCTATCACATGTTGCTTGGAGTTGTACAGAACAGCATAGCTGAGTGATTCCAGATCCAAAGAAATAGTGTTTTTATCCTGTGTCCACAGCAATAGTGCTTTCATTGGGGACAGAAAAATATGTTTCAGAAAGTGCTGCAGTTGAGTTGGAGAGGTGGCTCAGCAATGAAGAGCACTTGCTCTTTCGGAGAGAGGACTGGCATTAGATTCCCAGAATACACATGGTGGCTTAGAACTGTCATTCCAGTTCTAGGGAAACCAATGCCCTCTTCTGGCCGCTGAAGGCTCCTGCACACACATGGTCCTCAGGAATCGATACAGACTCACACACCTACACGTAAGTATTTAAAGTGATGTCCTGAGTGGAAAAAGAATCCAAGGGGTTTTATTGTTGTTTGCTTTGGTTTTTCATTTGTTCTGTTTTGCTTTGTGTGTGATTACTCTTGACAGACTAAGATTCTCCCTTTACATAGGGTTTGCAATGTATTCCAAGTGGTAGAATGGTCAGGCTTTGTGCTCTCCTTTGCTTCTGTGACATTTTGTTTTTATATTACATGTTCTTCTACCCCTCAGCAGAAACAGTGGTGTGAGGAGCTTGGTCATCTTCATGATTGTACCCTGAATCAGCCCAATGCAAGATGAATCCCGCCTGTGTAGTAACAGTGAGGGTGATAGCAGGAATTGTAATGCTATCATTTATTTTTTCCTTTTAATTTTTATTAAATTATTTTTTGCATTCCAGTCCCAGTTCCCTCTCCCTCCTCTCCTCCTGCTTTCCCCACTTCTCTTCCCCACCTCCCATCTGCTCCTCGGAGAGGGTCTCCCCTAGGAAGTCTACAAAGTCTGTCCCATCATCTCATTGAGGCAGGACCAAGGCACCTGTCTATCCCCCTACCCTTGTGTCTAGGATGCTCAAGGTATCTCTCCATATTACGTATGTTTAAAACAAACGCCCGTCCTCTGACATGAGGTTCAGCCCATTTACCGGCATTGCATCTGCTATCAAATTTAACCTGAAGACCTTGGGGACGATGAGATATCTACAAATGTTCAGTGATGTGCAAAGGGTAACAGCTGGTTAGTGTTGGACCTGGGACTCATAGCTGAGATGGATGATGAAGAGTCCATATAGTCAGCCTCACTCAGTCTTTTCAGCTCTCCATGCCAAGGGGATCTTCCTATCCAGAGATGCTGAGTACATGTTGGGAAGATAATGGACACTTCTAATTTTGTTTGGAGCACCAAGTCTGTGGTTATTATGAGATAGAAATATTAAGCTATTTTTCTCCTGTAGCCAAAAACTCACTGAGTGTGTCAGGTCATGGACCCCAGACCTTTGGAATTTCACACAAACTGTGGCCACGGTTCCATAGAACGATAGATCTGGAAGAAGCTAAGACCAAAAGATGAGCCTTTGGTTGTTCTTGCTTGCTCTGCATCTACTACATGAGTTTGTAACGAGCAGAAAACTGTACGTTCTCAGGAACTGTCTCATTTCCAGTCAAATTTGACAGTCAACGAAGTGGTCTGTGTTTCCCCTGATGAGAGGCAGGGTCAGCCAGATGGTCTCTTTCTGGAATTGGAATTATGACTCATAACTTGTGGAAATATTGGACAGAACTTATCATCCCTCTCGTGGAAATGGTACCAGGAACCTCGGGGATGTCCCAAATTCCATTACAAATTTGTTAAGAAGTCCTCATGCCTGCATCACCCCAGAGATAGTCTTCTTTTGCTGCAGAGATTCTGTATTCTGTGTACTGGTTACTTTTCTCATCAGTGTGAGCAAACACTTCTCAGGAACAGCTGAGTATGTTTCAGTCGTGCATTTTCTCCCCTTCTTCATGAAGACAGTGCTGTAGGGAATCTGGGGGTGTGCCTTTGATATAAAAAGTTGCTTGTCATGCAGTGCAGAATATTGGACCCTTTGTGCTAATGTCTTCCTATCAAGTTTTCCTTTGGCCTCAGACATAACTGTGTCCTTTCAAGCTTAATGACAATGCTATATGAACTGGAGTCACTTAAATATGTCTTCTTTTGAGTAAAAGCACCTATACAGTGTTGCACACCATTCATTTTCTATCTGAAATTGTTTTGGACGCTAAGAACCTGCTGATGGAAAAGGATCTGTGGATTTCATAGCTGGGGTCCTGATTCTGATGCAGCATGCATTGCTGGGACAATGAACCCATCAGTGCAGGAGGCAGAAGGTGGGTTGAAAGGACATGTTGTTTATGAGGTTCTTAAAAGAGTTCATGCTTCCTGGGTTTTCATTGTCTGCAGGAGTGGGGAGGCTATCACCTATGACTAAAGCTCTTGATAAAAGCCCTGATCACAGTATTTGCTTTGGACAGTGGTGTGATAATAGATTGCTTTTCTTTCTGTTAAGTTGCTGCGAGCTCAGCTATAAACTTGTTCTCTCCAGAACAAAGTGCTGCAGAGTGGCGATGTTTCTCCCCTCTTTGTGGTGTTTCGGTGATACAGCGTCTTCCTCATTGCCTCCTGCAGTGGACATCCACAGACGTAATCCTGAAGCGTTAAGTTCAGGACAATAGGTATCTTGTCTCAACATTCTGAAGAACTGGTCCAGTAGGAGGTTTGAACAAAGCAGGGATAGCCTGGATCCTGTAGAGTGTGAAGATGGTAAGATAAAATACCATATTGAACTGAACACTGTCGACTTGGCTCACGGGCTGGTTACACAGGGGGAATCTGCAGCTTACTTAGAGCAAGAGCTATTTCACCCATGTATACACTGCTCACACTGATGGCAGCTTATTTTCTCAGATCTGGAACTTCACCAACTGTAGGCCAGAGTGATGTCAGTGGCTTCAGTCATCCTACGGCTGACATAAAGCCTTGGTTCAGGAAGCCTCGCTCAGTCTTGCACCTACTGACTTAGTCCTACATCCAAGTTCCAGCCTTTCAAGGCCTACTGTAAGGGGAGTGTCTTCCATAGTGTCAGAGTGATGTCACAGCTATGTTTTTAAGTCTATGAATGAGCTGCCAACAAAGTCTATCATGTTTCCCTTGAAATTATAATTAAGTCTTCTCTGCATTATAGAAAGATTCTTCTCTTACCCAATACTACTATCTAATACTGCTCGTTGAGAATACTTCAATATGAAATTCTTATAATCCTAATACGCAAAGACAACAAAGAAATTCCATTTTCCTTAAACTCCACTGCTGTCTGGGTGGAAGAGGGTGTCGGGTGACTTTACTTCTTCCAGCCTTTTCCATAATTATCAATACTCACGACTCATTTTCATTCATGCATTTCTTCATTCAACACATGTGTATTAGGTATATATTATATACACTGGGTTCAAGATGGAGCGCTTGGAGCTTTGGACCATAACGCAATCAATGAGACAAAACATGAACATTTTTTAAATAAATGAAAGCAGAATCAAGTATGAACTCCTTAGCATTCGTGAATCCAGCATACAACCAATGCATTCTGATGTTGGTTTTGCTACTTGTATTCTTCTTTATCTCTGACTAGATCCTTGATGCTCTGTAGTTACAGCTAGTAAAGATACATCTTCCTTCCTTCCTTTCTGTCTTTCTTTCTTCCTTCCTTTCTTTATTTTCTGAGAAGTTAAATGTTTATTAAATCAGGTCATTAAATTACATATCCACCTATACTAAGCAAATGCAGTATATGTATAGATCAGAGGCTAGCTAATCAGAACTAGTTAGCAAGCTAAAATTCCTTCTGGACGGACATTGGTACCTCAACATAACACCATCTCCTGGAGTGGATTTCAAGACAGGGATTCATCCCATACTATAGTAACAAATTCAGCAGAAAGGTTGTGTTTCTAATCTAGGTGTCGTCTTCCCCATGTTCACAGCTAGTAAGAAGCATCTTCAATACACGGTTACAAAAGCAGGTGGCACAGCAATATTGCTACCTTCAGTTAGCAGAGCTCAAACGTAAGGAAATTGTCTTTTGTAGTCATGTGCAGATTATGATAAGCGTGTTCATCAGTGATTCTCAACCTATGGGTCATGACCCATTTGGGGGTTCCATGTCAGAAACCCCACATTACAATTCATAACAGTAGCAAAATGACAGTGATAAAGTAGCAATGAAATAACTTTATAGTTGGGGGTCACCTCAACATGAGGAACTGAATTAAAGGGTCACAGCATTTGGGAGGTTGAGAATCACTGCTCTAGATGGACATCAACAGACTTCAAAGCAAGAAGGATCATTTGAGAAGGAAGGTTCTAGAAAGACAAAACCCAGAGAATTAGTTGAATGCAAAATCCAGCCTTGTATGTCTTCTTCATCAATGCAACGGTTGGCTTACAACCTCTTTTGCATTGAAAATTAACTCTTTGTCATCAATGTACAAAGTTTAAAAAAAGATTGTGAGATATGAAAAAAATTAACATAAAACACTAAATTTGTTGAAAGGTATAATCTCTTCTGTGCTTTCGTAAGCTGTAAAATGCTACAAAATTCTTCTTTGGATAGTTCTTAAAATTTCTACATAAATATATTTTAGACTCATTTCAGTTATAGAAGGGGCAACCAGTACCAAACCAGGATGGAAAGGGGGAAGTAAGGAACCTCACAAGCTAAAGTCATGTGACAATATGATATTTATATCTTCTTTTAACACTCATGGGGGATATCACTCATTACGATTTTAATCGTAAAATTAAAAGCACTTATTCTGTATAATGGGCCTTCCAGGTTGTCTGCAGCTGAAAGTGTCATCTGAAAGCTTACTCAGTGGTTTAGGGCAAAACTGAACCTTGAAAGGCCCCAAACTACATCACTGTTTAGACACGGCAGCATATGTCTGTAATCCAGAGGCACAGGAAGATTGTGGCATGTTTCTTGCCAGCCTGGGTTTACAGAACCAGCAATGCCATACTTAGTTTCTCATGCCATTGCTTTAAAGAAAACGAGGGTCAATTCACATTAGTGTTCCCTGGAGCTTCTAATATCCTTGTCAGAAATAATATCTATAGTCTAAAGTGTTTAGGATTTGCTGGTTTAACAGGTTTTACTGAGGTCTGAGCTTCCAGGTTATACATTCCAAATACTATATGATGCAGTTTTACCAAAACTCACTCACTATTTCAGAACCGGAATAGCCACTACAACCATGGACAGTTGTCTTCTGTAGAACACCATTCACAGAAGACCAAACTCAAACCCATCCTCTAAGACAGAGGTTCTGAGATCTCACTGAGCACTAGGAACTTGGGGGGGGCATGCTGAAACATAGGTGTCACTCTAAGAACCTGAATTTCTAAGAGTAGAGCTGATACTGCTTGACTGGGGACTCTTTGTCACACACATCTCCCTTGGTGGAAGTGTCCTTGGCCTCAGAAAAAGCAGCTCATAGCATTCACAATCAACAAGCTAGAGGTCCAAGAGGCCTGCTGATGTCTTAGTTAGTCTCAGGAGGGTGGAAGAGTGCATTTGATTGCCGCTTATATTAACAGTTGTGTTAACTTTTGAGATATCATTCAAGAGTTAAACATGGTGGACTTCACCCATGCCCCCTTGTCTATTGTAATTAATATTTTAATGCTGGCTGACTTTAACATCATGAAAATGAGAAGAAAATCCCCCCACTAATATAGATTTGTATCCCATCTATAAATTTTATTGGAGAGAGATGAAATCTTATAGGCTACTTTCATGGGGAAACTTCAAATGTGATCATTAAAGGAACAACTAGTTTTGGATCATAGAAACACACACAATGAGAAAGAAAAACACACTCACATGTCTGTAAGTGCTTAGCTGTTACCCAATATCCATTAGTCAATGAGCTGCATCCCGCAATTCAGAAACAAAGCTGTAGTAATCCAAATATATTCAGTATTTAAGATTATAATCAAATAGGGACCTGCTTGTCAAGTCCTGGTTTCCAAGCATTTCCCAGTAGGAGAGGCAGAGCTGTCCCAGCCAGATGCTAGATACCCTTCAGATGCGCACAGATGACTCTGGAGGCAGGTTAGCATCTCCGTGGTAGGTCTTCCTTCACAGCAAATCTGATACACTGCTGAGAACAATGGAAACTTGTCTAGAAGCCCCTACCGCTTGAGGGACCGGTAGACTACCACAGAGGTCTCGAAACCTTGAAGGTACTGTGCATTCAGCACCTCCTTCTCCGGGTTTCCATTTCCAATAGTCTTCCTGGTCCCGATGAAGGCCTTGGCCAGCTCGTAGTCACTCCCTAGGTAGCGATGAGGTCAGCCAAGACGCAGCTCTTCAGGAAGGTGGCCGTGGACACCTGGCCCTTGCAAAAGATCCTGGTGAAAGCAATCATTTCTACGAGGCCAAGGCGGATGATAGCAGCCTTAGTGTTGTTTCCACAGTGGAGGCCATCGCAGAAGGTGGTTCCCATAGCAACGATGTTTTTCAGTGCTCCGCAGAGTTCCACGGCATCAGGATCATCCACCACAGTGATGCCAAGTCGGGGGTCTGAAGCAGCTCTTTGAAGAGAAGGCGGTTCTGAATGACTTTGCTGCCAATGGTGGTCTCACAAAACTTCCCGGCAGCCACCTCGCTGGCTCTATTTGTCCCCATCAGCACACTGACATCCATCCCCGTCTTCTCTCGAATGATGTCGGAGGCAATCATCAACCCTCCTGGGCTCTCAGTGATGCCTTTGGTGTGTGTGATGCCCAAAGCCATCTTGGGCATCCTGCCGGTAATCTCATTACAAATTTTGTGAATGAACGGGAGTGGGGTGGTGATCACCACCAGATCTGCATCCTGCAGGGCCTCTCTGAGATTTGGGACCGCAACCACATTTTTTGGCAGCTTGTGTCCTGGAAGACACCTGATCTTTTCGCGGTCATGATTTATGACGTGTGTCAGCTTCCTCCCGTTCACTGCTTCTTCAAAGACCCACATCTTGACTGTGGGAGAGAACTTCTGCTGGTTCTTGACATTAGTCCCAATTATTTTTGCAATGACTGAGCTCCAGTTCCCAGAGCCCACGACACACTTTCAGGGTTGCAACAGCCACGGCCAAACCAGAACAACTGCAATACACACCTTAAAGGTATATTTAGAAAGCGCTTTCTCTGGGACCTTGTCCTAGGAAGATGAATGATACATTAGATTTATTATTTGAGAATTTCATACATGCATACATGTTTTGATAAAATCTACCCTAGAGTCCCTTCCCTTAACCCTTCCCATACTGCCTCTAGCACTGCTCCTTCCTCTCAATTTCACGTGCCATTTGTTTAAGTTCACCGATGCTATGGCAGTTTTCTGGTCCTGCCCCTTCCAGACCAAGTGAACTCACGAATGCTATTTTAGTTACAAAACTGTTGGCCAATGACTACGGCTTCTTATTGGCTAGCTCTGCCTTAAATATTAACCCGTTTATATTATTCTATGTATTTCCATGTGGTCTTATCTTAGGGAGAAGGGACTGGACCTCTTACTCCTTCCTCCATTACATGGTGACTGCTAAGCATCTCCGGAGAGAAGAGAGTGATTTCCTGTTTGTTCCTGCTTATATCCTGATTCCACCCAGTTACATCACTTCCTGTCTGTCTGTCCAGACCTCCAGACCACTATGGTTAGCTAATGGCAAGCTCCATTCTCTGACTCCCAGATAGGCTTTATTTGTTCAAGAAAGATATCTCCACACATCATATGCCATTGTGTGCTTGGGTCTAGTGTCATTCGCTGGAGCATTGGCAAGCCACCAGGGGCCACATTCCTGAAGAAAATGGAGTCTCCTTCCTTCAGTAGCCATTAGGTTTTAGAGATACATAAAGAAGGCTTCCCTTACCTCTGAAAACTCCCTACAAATGCTCATTAAGAATTGTGGGAATCATGGGTTCATCAGAGCAGCTATGGTTACCTGCTCTGGGCCCACAAAAGGCTGGTCCTCTCAGGACTTAGAATGGGGGAGGACCTCATGGATGCCCCTCCCTGCTGAACTATTGGCTACTGAAGGATTCTGGGAGAGGAGGAGTCATTGTCTTAAGTTGTGTGCCCACCACTGAGATGACCAAGCTCTGAAGGATGGAAGGATAGTTCCAAAGCCATGGTCACAAAGAGAGCTTTGGCTAAACTCACTATATGACAAAACAAAAAGCCACAAATGTGGGGTAGGACTCAGTAAGAGGCAGAAGGGGTAAACAAGTGTGGAAAGAGAGAACAACTAGGGTGTGTTTATAAATGTATGGATACAAAATAAATGGCTAACTAATTAAAAACTAAGAGTGGCTCCTCCCTCAAACTGATTCTGATCTTTCTTTGTTGCTGTATTTAAACCATAAGCCACAATTAAAAGGGGGATGGAAGTATGTAGTTGTCCTGTGAGTATGTGAGTTGGTAGAAGCTAGACCCCTTGATTATAGTAATACGACAAGGGCGGTCTGGGACCTACCGATTGCTCGAACACCACTAGATCGGATGATAATAACAGGCTCCATAAAAACTACCAGTTAGAAATTTATAACTTTTCATCATAGTGTTAAACTGTCAGGGACTATTGGGTAGTGTTTTCATATGTGGTACAGTGCTGTAAAGTGGTTAGATCTAATTCATATAATCATCAGTTTGCATGGTTCCTTTGTGGCAAGAGCACATCCCTTGTACTGCCATCCCATTTCTTAAGAAGGAAACATGCCAGCCTTAGCTGCAGTCACGTTGCTGTAAGACAGGCTTGCTGAGATTGCCTTCTGTCTGACTATAATTACAGATTCTTTGGCCAGTGCCTTTCCTCTCTCTCTGTCTCTGTCTGTCTCTGTCTGTCTCTGTCTCTCTGTCTCTCTGTCTCTCTGTCTCTCTGTCTCTCTCTCTCTCTCTCTCTCTTCCCCTCACCACTCTCTTCCCCTCACCACTCTAGTCTACTTCATGAGATCAATGTTTTAAGCTTATGCCTAGGGCTTGTCTTTCTGTGCCTACTTTATTTAACGCAACAGAAAACCCTCCAGTATGCCAGTCTCTGCCTCGGGTGGTTGGCATTCTCCATGCGTGCCACCTTTGCTCAGACATTCATCCACTGTTAGTCACATAGGTTCGTTGCACATTGGAAACAGTACTGCAATAAACATGGGGATGCAGATATCTCATTTACATGCCCATTTCATTTCCTCTGGACAAATATCTAGAAAGGGACAACTGAGTCATATGCCAGTTTCATTTTAATTGGATTTTTTTTTATTTTGTTTTGGCTTTTTTTTCCGAGACAGGGTTTCTTTGTGTAGTTTCAAAGCCTGTCCTGGAACTCGCTCTGCAGACCAGGCTGGCCTCAAACTCACATTGATCCTTCTGCCTCTGCCTCCTGAGTGCTGTAATTAAATGCATGCACCACCAGCACCCAGCTTCTATTTTTAATTGTTAAAAAACCTTTCACACTGTTATCCACAATGACTACATTAAGAGACGTCCAAAGCAACAGCATGTATAGGTTCCCTTTTGTCCACAGCCTTAACAATGCTTGATGACTTTTACTGTTGTTACAACAGAAAGTATAACTGTGGCAAAATAAGTCCTCATTGTGTGTTTGATTGTCATCCTCATGATGTTTCATGATGGGAGTCATTGTTTCACAGATTTTTGGTTTGCTTTTTATTTTGTTTTGTTTGTTTTTCCTTTTGGTATTGTTTTTTGTGGGGATTTTTTGTTGTCATTCCCATGCCTTACTTTGTCCATTTTATGTTGGACTTCTTGTATTCTTGCTAATGAGTTCAATTCGATATATATTTTATATATTAATCCCTCTCAGATGTTTACAAATGTCTTCCCCCATTAGGAAAACTTGCAGAAGAAGAAACTCGGACCCTTCTCTCTGACATACACAGAAACTAACAAAAAGTGTTTTACGTGCTTAAATTTAAAACCCTGAAAATGCTTTAAGAAAGCATAGAGGAGAAACTTCATGGTACTGGCACAGGCGGTATATTTTGTGTAAAACTTTAAAAAGCCCAGGCCACAAAAACAAGTGCAGGCAAATGGTGTCACATAAAATCATGAAGCTGCATGGAAAATACGACAGGGTAAAGGGACGAATCCAGAGCAGCTCTGAGAAGGAAATGAGAACACTGTCATCCAAGATGGTCGTGGAGGCAGCTCCTTTATAAACTGGGGGCGGGGGGCGGGGAGTCTGTACAATTTCTGAAAGCAATTTGACAAGTCACTGTACATAACATGAGAGCGTACATCCAGGGCACCATTCCAGCCTCCTCCCTCCCTTCCTCCCTCCCTCCCTCCCTCCTTCCCTCCCTCCTCCCTCCCTCCCTCCTCCCTCCCTCCCTCCTCCCCCCTCCCTCCTCCCTCCTTCCTGCTTTCTCTTATCATGATGTTTCTTTGTAGCCCAACCTAGCCTCAAACTTATATCCTCTCCATCTCACTGTCTTAAGCACTGGAGGTGTAAATGTGCAGCATTCCTGCTTTTTTTTCCAGTTCATTCTAAAGAAAGATTATCATTTTATGCTGAGAACTGGGTCCTGGGTGGAGATCTCCACCAACCCTTCCTGATTATCAGAAACCACTAGTTAGAAATTTATAACTTTTTATCATCGTGGTAAACTGACAGGGACTATTGGGTAGTGTTTTCATATGTGGTACAGTGCTGTAAAGTGGTTAGATCTAATTCATATAAGCATCAGTTTGCATGGTTCTTTGTGGCAAGAGCACATCCCTTGTACTGCCATCCCATTTCTTAAGAAGGAAACATGCCAGCCTTAGCTGCAGTCAGGTTGCTAAGACATGCTGTAAGACGGGCCTGCTGGATAATGAGTCAATTGCAGTCTGTTTTCTCCCAAAGGACCTGTCTACCACATGAGCAATTTGAATTCTTAAGTCTTAAAGCCAGGTTCAGTGGGAAAGGCAGTGCCAGATGTAGAATGCTGAGTGAACTTAGGTGCATTTCATTAAAAACCACACTGGATGGCATTAGTGCACATCCCATGCAGAGATCAGGATGGCCCGCTGAAGAAGAGGAGAAGGGTCGGCAGTAGGGAGGTCTTACTTGTTTGGCCTCCAAACCATCTCTCACCAAGACATCCTGCTAAGCATAAAGAAAGCAGAGACTAGACCATAAAAACCAAGAATAAGCATTCCCATAAGACATCAAGAACCCCAGGGCAGAACTCTGCCTCCTAGTCTTGGGCATAAAAGAAGTCTGAGAGAAATCTGGTTGGCATTTTTTAAACCTGTAGTTGGTGTTATCAGTGGCAGCCGACTTTTGCCTTCTGAATTCAGACAGTCCTGAGGTCTGTTTCTTGCCTTATGGCTCTGTCTCATTGAGCACCTAGTTGGATCTTGGACATTTTCCCAATAGAAGAAATACACAATGTGGGGACAGAATGGAACTTTCCTGTTGCTTTGTCCTGTTTTGTCCTCTTCACCTTCAATTTGCACTTACAAAATGGGAACTGATTCCAAATTCTAGTACTTTTTGTTTTTTACAATCGTATGTTGCAATTTTTAGTTTAGAACTAAAATATGGATGGTTATGAGAGAAATTAGGTAATTAAGAGTGTGTTTAGTCCTTGTATTATGAACTGGTTTTATGCCAAAGGTTCATTTGTATGTGGGCTGCCAACCATGGCCCAAGCATTGAACAGATGCTAATTGCTGGGTGGCTTCCAGTTTGAAATGGGATCTGGCAAGCCAGCAGCTCTGAGCATAGCACTGTCCTTCTGTCCTCATGCTGCCTAGGAAGACACCCAATGGGACAGATGCTCATTTCTCCTGAAAATGACATGAATCTTTCAAGTATTCTTAGTAATTTAATATATTCCAGTGAAGATGCTGGAGAATAGACAAAATCTCATCAGGTATGTCTTAGAGATGGAGCCAGTCCAAGCTTAACGAAATAGAACCAAGCCCCTTACAGATAACATGAACCATTGGATGTGGGCTAGGAGCTTTATCCCCCCCTGCCATCAGTTGTGGAAGATGAGGAAACAGTATTAGACAAATGGGCGGGAGTTTACCAGAAATACAACACAGACCGTTTGTTCCATTTAACGTGCAGTGGACAGAACTAAGAAAACATCAGAATTGGCTCTAAAAGTACTATATTGTAGCCCCGCACTGAAGGTAAATATCTGTTGGAACCCTCTCAAAAATATTTGCTAAATATGCGTATAATATCTCAAAGAAAAAAAAGAGTGAGAAAAATGAATGAGAACAAGGCTGTGTGAAAGAAAAGAAAGAAAGGAGGGAAGGAAGAAGGAAGGAGGGAAAGAAAGAAAGAAAGAGGGAGAGAGAGAAAGAAAGAAAGAAAGAAAGAAAGAAAGAAAGAAAGAAAGAGGGAGAGAGGGAGGGAGGGAGGGAGGGAGGGAAGGAAGGAAGGAAGGAAGGAAGGAAGGAAGGAAGGAAGGAAGGAAGAGAGAGAATCCAAATGGTAAGTGCAATCAGGAGGGCAGAGGAAACCCAGTGGGGGTGGGGGGGGGCAGAAGATATTAGAGTTGAGGAGCTGCCATGCTAGTTTAGCAGTCAGGAGCAGGTACCGGTCTTGCAGAGGACCCAGGTTTGGTTCCAGCTCCCACATTGGGCAGCTCAAGTGCCCACGACTTCACCTCTGCTGCCTTCTTCTGGATAACTGCTTTACCTGAAAAGGAAAGGAAAACCGTAAATTGAACCAGTGGTGCTGGGGGATTTGAGAGAAGAGATTTTCACACTCAAAGACTTCAGTACACAGATGGGAAGGGGCCACCAAGCATGACTGACCAGGGAGTCACAAACAGATTTACCTGCAGACACAGCCTGGCAAGAACATGAATTTCAAGTAGCGGGCCGGGGTGGATATTCTACAAATAGTTAGGTGGGAAGAAATGTCTTCTTCCTGTGGGAACAAAAAGTGGCCTAGGTGCCCTTTAGAATATAATATGTCTTTGGGAGGACATTGATCCACAAGCTGTAAGTTAAATGATGCTAAGGAAAATAAACTATAATTAAAATCTCATTTTCTAAGACTTTAGTAACATTTAATGTGAAGTAAATACTTATCTCACCTTTACTATACAAAAACGACTCTTCCTGTTTTGATATTAAGTTTGCACATAATTTAAAAATATTCCTCATGGCTTCTCGTGCTGCTACACTATACCTGGCTTAATTAAAATTTCTTTTTCTTCCTCCCTCATGTGTATTTCAAAGGTGACTTAGTTATGTCCTTTTATTGAGTCAATATAATGTTGGCTATCTCTGTGCAGAAAGTGAAAGAAAATCTCTCTCTTCCAGGTTCCCCAGGGACTCTTTAACCAGGAGTCCCAGTAAATACAGAGTCTATTAGCATTTCCTGGGGGTTCACTAAGTCACTCCCTGTGGCTGTGATCTTTAGGAAGAGTCTATTGAAGATTGTGTGCCAGCTTGCCCAAATGCCATTAAAAAAATACCTTCTTTTTATTATTATCAAATTCTACAAACTCATTTTTCTTTTGGTTGTTGTTATTTTCTCAGTCTTCCTTTTTAATTGGTAGGTCAGACTTTAACTGTTCTTGCTTAATTTCTCAAAAAAGAGATTGCATTGCATTTGACTACTGAAAGAGCCCATAGTCCCGGTGGTTTCCGCTATAAACACTGTGGTTTTTCAGGCAAGAGAGTTCTGTGCACAAATGAGTCCCGGTGTGCTCTGTTCAGAGCCAGGGATAACCTTCTCTTGTATCAACACTCTGCATCTAGGGGAAAATAATTAGCTGCACAGCATATATCCTTAAAGGTTTGATAAAGGACCATGAAGGGCAGAGTGAAGCAGAGGGGTGTGGGAAGGATTTCTTTTTGTGAAACATGGCGGGGAGAATGGTTAAGATGATCATTTCCAGAGATAAACAAACAAGCCAAAGGAAAAGAACATCTGCTGGGAAGGGCTCCCCCAACATGTAGCAGATGTGTTGCAACAACAAAGCATATCCTAAAAGCATTTGAGGATTTAATTATTTAGATGTTTCAGTGAGCATAGGAGTGAGTGTGTGGGGATGGGCTGAGACAGCAAACTGTAAAAGTACTGAGTCTAAAAATTAAATTCTAAATGTAGCTTAAGATTTTACATGCCAAAGCATTGCTTGCCACATATTCTGAGTGATTTTTGATACACCCTTCCCTACACTGCTTTTGCTCAGTCCATCTCACATGGGCAGTGGCGACTGCCCAAACCCTCATCTGCTCCCCAGGCCACTCACAAAGCTCCCATCTTCTCATACGCTTCTGTAATGACCCTCCCGTCGCATCTCATCGACTTCCGCTTTGCTCTGAACCAAATCTTTGTCCAGCTTCAAGGGATCTGACACCTTGTTCAACCCTCTGCAGGAACTCCTGCACATATATGCATGCTGGAGCACACACACACACACACACACACACACACACACACACACACACACCATGGCACACACACACACCATGCACACACACACACACACACACACACACACACACACACACACACACACACCACACACACACACACACACACACACACACACACACACACACACACACACACACACACACCACACACACACACACACACACACACACACACACACACACACACACACACAACACACACACACACACACACACACACACACACACACACACACATCACACACACACACACACACACACACACACACACACACACACACACACACACACACACACACACACACACCAGCACACACACACACACACACACACACACACACCACACACACACACACACACACACACACACACACCACACACACACACACACACACACACACACACACACACACACACACACACACACACACACACACACACACCATGCACACACACACACACACACACACACACACACACACACACACATGGGCACACACACACACACACACACCATGGCACACACACACACCATGGCACACACACACACACACACACACATAAAAATAGAATAAATCTTAGAAAGTAAGTTCAGAATTGATCATTAGTTCTGTAAACTAGTAGGGGAAAGGGAGTTTGCACAAAAGTCTAAAGAGTAATTAATCCAAAGCCAAGTAGCATAAGGTAAGGAAGGCGGGAATAAAATAAACTAGTAACAGCAGAAGGTGTCTACAATTAGCCCGGAGTTCAGATGGGAAGGACAATGCATATGGCCAGACTTGAGCTTTCCCGGAAATAGTCCTGGCTCTGCAAGGTAAGTTATCTGAAAAGCCAGCTGAGAAAGCACCAAGGGTTTCATTACAATGACCCCAAGTCACCAGAAAGATGTGTCCTGGGCTCCTCTCCATCATCGATCATGGCTACTGTGCCAAAGTCCAACATGTTTTGGTGAAGAACCCCTCCTTCTCAGCTCCTGCTGTTAGACCCCTGGAAAACTCAGGCCTCCGGGGTCCCAGCCCAGAACCACAGTCACCCCAATCACCAGGCAGATTCGAAAACTTGCTGCAAACTGCATGAGGCTTTACTGTTGTTTAACGAGCTAACCCCATGTTAGCTGGGGTCTTTCACCCACCCGCCATGTTGGATGGCTAGCAAAGACAGCTCGAAGCGTCTGCATAGAGATCTTGTAGGGCAGTGTAAGGGGAGTGTCTAGGGGTATGCACAGTCCCAGGATTGGTGTGCCTCCAGGCTTGGAGGGCTTGCCCTGTGTTGATTGGCCAACTGGTTGTTATGGCCCATAGGCCCTCCCAGGGTGGTTGCTATGCTGTGCGCATCATTGCTGTGCACTTGTCCGTAAAGCACACCCGTAAAGCATAGTCCCACCAGCTAACTTCTGATTGGTTCCTTGCCACAAAGCATCTGACTTCTAGTGACTAGGACAAGGTCATGGCAAGCACGTGTTACTGTCATGGCTGCCGAAACGGGGAGCTGGTCCCTTCACTGCCATATGCTTCCCTCCCTAGGGCACACTTGCACTCCCAAGTGTCTTCCACCCTTGTGATTTTTCATGGCCTCCATCTTCGTGTGATTCCCTGTAGCTTTTTAACTGTATAGTAAATTCCTCCCAAACTTGAAAAATGCTCCTATGTCTTTCCCTCTCTGATGCCTTTGCTGCTCATACCTACTAAAAATGTTGTCAGGAATGCCTCTTTCATAAACTTTCACTAGGCCTGCCTCCAAAGATTTGATAGCTACTATTCATTTAAAAATCCTGTCTTGAAATAGCACATAAACTTTAGAAGGCCTTAATGGACTCAGTATGTGTGTGTTAGACAGACAAACAAATGGTGTAGTAAATTATATAAAGCCCACACTAGCCAAGCTTAGTGCCATGGAGGTGGAGAGGTTTGTGGAAACATATAGGGACATATATTACTCTGTACCTTAACAGGTGTCACAACAGACAGGTAACTGCACACTAGTGATTTCTGTCCCCATCATTTCATTTATGAGTGAATTAATGTTATGCAGTTATGGGGATTTTTACTGCAAGTGTTAACATACTTAACTAACTTAAACAAAACACCCCAATATCTGCCTGTCTGTCTGTCTGTCTGTCTGTCTGTCTGTCTCTCTCTCTCTCTCTGTCTTTCTCACACACACACACACACACACACACACACACACACACACACGTATAAATTTATATTCTCAGGAATCTTCTGGAACTACTGGATGAGAATCTTGGCATACTGACATGTGATTTTTAATAAATAGATGGGTCATATTCAGCAGACATGTTTAGCACACATTGCCCTGGTAGTCACAAAAGAACAGCACAGTCCTGAAGTACACGGTACACACTGTGTCCAGCACATTTGAATTTTCCCTTGACTGGAATTTGCATGACCAGTTTTTCAGTTAGCAAGCAAGTGTGCTGGTCCAATGAACCACAGAGACAGCAGCATGGTTGTGACTTGAGCTGTGACAGGAAAGTCTCCTCTCTGTGACACTTGCTAGGCTAGTACCGGAGTGTTGATACACATGCCTGCCATCAAGTTCTATGATTTCTCATTAAAACTGTGGACTTGTGAGCACGTGCATAACGGTCGGAGTGTGTGTGCTTGTGTGCATGCGTGTGTGTCTGAGTATGAGTACTGAGGGAGAAAAACCTGCAAAGCTTGACAACTCAAAGATACTTGAAACTCATCACGCTTAGAAGTCTCAAAGCTCCTGCGTCCACACACGAGAATCATGAAAATGGAATTGTGTTTCATGTCTGTGGAAAAGCTCGCTGGCTGTAGAAGCAGGTCGGGAAGGCAAAAGTACCCTGACAGCAATAGGAATTTTCAACATTAATGGAAACTTCACTTTCCCAGGTGCCTAGTGCCTCCAGCTGGATTAATTGTTTAATATTCACAAAGGACTTTGAAGATGAAAAGATCCCCGAAGAGGCTGAGAATGAACACTCACTTTATTTGCTTTTCCCAGCCTTCAGCCGAATCCACAGGGCCACAGTGTCTTTGATGCAGCTCCAAGATGATAATGGTGATGACCTCCCTGGGAGCTGCAAGCAGAGAGCAAGCAGTGATCAGGGTTGGGAGTGTCGGGATATGACTTTGCTTTGGCTCCAATTCTAGTAACAGTCCAAAGTGCTTTGGTGGCAGAGTCCGGACACCCTCCTGCCTGCTGTGTAGCCTCGGGCAGACTGCTTTCTCCTCTGAGATACACTTGCTCAGCTAAAAGAGGAGATCATGATAAATATCTTGGCATTGTCCTTTATGGGTGACTTAGAGGTTTCTAGGTACTGCCTGCCATGTCACTGGTATTCATCCAAGTATAACATTGTCACTGTTGCAAATAACAGAGAACTGTGGATAAACAAGGCCTCCACTGTTTGAGGTTGCAGAAGGCAACATAGAGGGACCCGATTTAATTTTTTAAAATTTCTTTTATTTTTTTGAACTTACAATTACATTATTTTTCCACTTCCTATCAACTCTCCAAAACCTTCCATATACCCCCTTCATATTCTTTTTCAAATTCATGTCCTATTTTATTAGTTATTTACATATATGTAACATATAAAGTTATTTTATGTATTTGTGCATTATATAAGTAACAAACTTTCAGTTTGTATGTTACTTCTCTGTATGTTTTGACCTTTTGATATTGGGTAACCAAAGTGTTATTCTTTACTCTGGGGAAGACTATTTCTGCTCCCAGAATTGCTTAATTACCTGCAGTTCTTTCTGTATGGCTGGGGCCTCGTGGCCTTTCTCCCATCCATATCAGAGTATATTTATTTATTGGTCTTCCTCAGCTCATCTTTAGGTAGTCATGTTGGTAAGACCTTATGGGTGTAGCTTCTGACCTTCCTGGAAGATACAATTTCATATCAAACTCTCTGTCTGGATTTTAGAATGTTTCCACTCTGTCTTGCACAGTGAACCCTGAACTTTAGGGACTGATGATTACAAAGTGGAGTCAGAGATAGGTTGATAACTGGTAGTTTATTGAGGGAAAACACTCACGCAAGGGAACCAGTGACCAGGTTTGCACCTGAGCAGGATGGACCCAGATATGCTTCCCAGTCAGCTCAGCCAAGCGCGAGAGAGCCGCATGCTCACCTCTCTGCCTCGTAAACCCCTGTAAAGTAACTGTGACCGTGCCCACTTGGGTGTGGTCAGCGGTACCTCTAATCAGGGTTTCTCCCTACACTTAGGTGTGGGAGTTGTTTGGTAGATGGATCCCCGGGGACTGGTTGTGGCTTTCCATAATGGTCTCTTGTCTCTTTCAAAGAGACGTTTCCTTGATGAGTAAAGAGAGCTACACTTTTCTGTGGGTACAATGGCAAATGTGTAGAGTATAGCTAGGGGTTATGCTGATTTAGTAAAGTGGCAGTTGTGACTTCACTAGACCTGGGCTACAATACCAGGCATGGTTTCCCTCTTGTTGGGCAGGTCTTAAGTCCCATTAGAGAGCTGTTGGCTACCACTAAGATTTGTGTTCCACTACTGCATCCTTTGGGTGATCTTGCTATGCTAGTTATTTTTGCAGTTCATAAGCATGGTAGCTGAATAGGACTGTTGCCTGCTTCCTGTTGCTGGAGTACATTGTCCGGCCAGGTGCTGCCCCTTCAGCCCCAAATGAACACACAGAGACGCTGTATTAAGTATAAACTTTTGGCTAGCTCTGTCTTAATTATTAACCCATAACTACTAATCCATGTATTTTTACATGGCCTTATCTTACCAGAGAACACCTGGTACATCCGGTCTTCCCATGGATTCTACTTGGCATCTCTTTGCCTACCTTTCCCAGAATTCTCCTCATCTCCTAGCCCCACCTATCTTCCTATCAGCCAGTGTTTTATTCATCAACCAATAAGAGGAACACATATACAGAAGGACATCCCCCATCAGCTTGCCTCCTTTGGAAGCATGGTACCTTCCGGCACCTGGAAAGCTAGTCCTTGAGGAAGAGGAGTGACCTCTGGGCCCTGCATCTGAAGTTTGTGGTTTCTTCAGCAATGCAGACTTACCTTCCACCTCTGGGGAGCAACCAAGGACAACAGCAGCAGCCTGTAAAGTTCAGAGAGCCTTTTGGAAAACCCCGCCCAATATCTAACTTGTATTTAAGAAATGTAAACAGAGCAGAAAAGAAGCAGACTGACAAACAGAAATCTTTGGAGACATTTCTAAGTATTATGTAGCAGGGATAGGGTAACCAAGGACCCAATAGAGAATCAATAGGAAATAACTCAGCAATATTTTCCCCACAATTGTTTTACTTTTTCCTCCAAAATGTCTTTCTGTTTACTTTTTCACAACCTCATACATGTGATGCATTGACCTTTTCCTCCCATTTTCATGTCCTAGCTCCTTTCCGCTCCTCCTCTTTCTTACTAACAACTCTCCCTCCTCTCCTCTTGTCTTTGTTTATGGCCCAGTGAACTTAATCAGGGTCACCTGCATGAACATGGGTGTTAGTTGAGCAAGGGCAGCTTACAAGTGGCTTCAACACTGAGGAATACAACTTTCCTTCCATTGGCAGCCATTAAATGCCTGCAACTCCTCCAAGAGGAGTGGGTTCTCCAAGTCTTTCCTTTGATCATGATGGAAGGTGGGTGGGTCTTATAATGGTCTCGTGCAGGGAGTCCTTGCTACTGTGAGTTTAGGGTGTACCACACATGTCATGTGCAGATAACAGTTTTTTAGGGCATTCTTCCCATGGTCTAGCTTTCCACGCCATCTTCAGTGATGTCCTCTCGGAACAGGGTAATATAGGTGTCTCCTTTAGGGGAGTCACTTATTTTTAAACTTTGGCTTCTTTTTATGTGTCTGCACCAGCCTTCACTCATTGCAAGCAGAAGCTTCTGTGTTCAGGTTGAGAACACCACTCATCTATATATACAAACATCATTATTCAGACGGTAGTTTGACTTAGTGTCAATAGAAAGCAATCAACAATAGCAGGTTCCCCTTAGGGCCTATGACCTCCATGGCCATCAGCTTTTGGCCAGCATTGGCATAGCCAACATAAATTCTTCTTGTGGAACCTGCCTAAATTCCAATCTTTGAACAGCGGCTCACCCACAGAAAAGTTGGGCTGCCAACTTGACACAGGTTAGAATCATTTTGGAAGAGGGAACCTCAGCTGAGAAAATGCCCCACCAGGTTGGGTGGTAGGCAAGTCTGTAGTGTATATTCTCAATCAGTGATTGATGGGGGAGGGCTCAGCCCATTGTCAGTAATGCCACTCCAGAGCTTGTGGTCCTGGAAGCTATAAGAAAGCAGATTGAGAAAGACTTGAGGAGCAAGCCCATAATCATTACTCCTCCAGGGCCTCTTCTGCATCTGTTCCTGCCTTCAGATTCCTGCCCAGACTTCTCTGGGTGGTGGACTAGAAGACAGTAGATGAAATAAACCCTTTCCTCCACAGGTTGCTTTTGGCCATGGTGCTCCATCCCAGCAGAAGACAACAGTCACGCCACTATTGCCTCACTGGATAGATACACAGTGCCTTGCCATCCATGTTGTCACTGTAGCTCACAGGGTTCACCAAAGCTAAGACCGTTTGCAGCTGGAGTTTCTTTCCAGCCTGGCCCCACAGTCACTTTGCACCAAATGAACACACAGAGATGCTACATTAATTATAAAACTAGTTGGCAGATGGCTAGTGCTTCTTACTGGCTAGCTCTCTCTTAATTATTAACCCATAACTACTATTCTATGTATTTCTACATGGCCTTATCTTACCAGGGAATGCCTGGTGCATCCCATCTTCCCAGTATCTGCATGGTATCTCCTCAGCATCTCTCTTTTCTCTCACTCCTCTCCCCAGCCTTCTCCTCTGGTTTCACAACCTGTGCTTCCTGCCTGGCTATTGGCCAATCAGTGTTTTATTCATCAACCAATGAGAGAAACATATATACATATATCAACTGCTGATGACTTTTCTCCCCGATCAGCCCACACAGCATTTTCAAACATTACCACCAGCAGAGTTACTCAAGGATTTTTAAGTAATTTCTTTAATATGATTTGACTCTTTGCTCCTACTTGTAACCTGGCTTCTATCTTCAATGCTTCTACCATGCTTCTTAAAGTTGAGAACCCAAGTATCTATAAATTCAATGAAATTGAAAGAGATTCCTACACTTAATGATCCCAAGATGAGAGGGAACAAAAAGGGGGGGCGGGAGATACATGTTTGAAGACCAGTTCTATCTCCATGTCTTTGGAAATTGAAGTTAAATGTGATTGCCCCCATTTTCCAATCAAGGACACTCCAGGAACGAGGCGGCCATAGGCAGGGAGGGGCTGGAATACCACAGCATTTGCTGTTTTCAGTTCTGCTGGGTTCTAGTTGGGGGGATTCCCAACTAGGAATGTTAAACATCATTGCTCAGTCCTAGCTTAAGGTCCTCACAGATTTAAAGCTGCTTCCACAATAAACCAGAAACTAATATGCGTCTAGCACCAACCCCACCAGACCTGTGAATGTGTCCCTGCATGGGTATTAAATGGTCACACCACAAAGAACAGAAAAGAAAATATAGTCCATTTCCCAAACACCAGTCCATTCTAGACTGAATCATTGAGGGATTGTGGGATCTTAAAACTTTTGGTGCCAGAATATGGCACCTAAAAGGCTCATCTGAAGTTCTGAAAATCAAGCTCATAAAATCTTCCAGACTCACCACTACCTGAATCAGGCTGAGAAAAAAGTTTCAGGAACACAATAATTGGGGTGATTGAGGTTCCCAACCAAGAACAATGTTAATGAGTAACTCATGGAAAGAAAGATCTGTCAATGTTGGTGATCCAAGAGAAAAGAGATTTCAATTAGGTTGCAAGGGACCTGAGTTTGAATGTTACTTTTAATATTAATTAGCTCTGTGATGTTAGGAAATTCAATTAAACTTTACTGGCCCTGAGTTTTACTGTTGTTTGGTTGTTGTTATGTTTTGTTTGTTTGTTTGTTTTTTAACCTATAAATTGAGAGCAAAATAGTTTGAATAGGACAACTTACTAAATCTTCACAGATTTCAAGGTATTATTAGTGTCTTCTCTCCTTAGAAGAATGTAGCTAACTCTGTATGCTCCAGCCACCATACAAAAGTATAGAAAGGAGAGAACACTGGGACAAACTATGCCGGAAACCAAGCTGGGGTCATTTAAATCTTGGGATTCTAGTCTCCAAAGCTGTGAGAACTTCTACAGATTCTGTTTACTGAGAGAGTCTAGGAGAGGGACATCTGTTGTCTTGAGTTGGGTACTTAATGTTGAACCAACCAGGTTTGCATAGAGAATGCCAAACCTGTAGTCGAACAGATGACCTGGGATAAACTGTGTGGTCATCAAACAAAGTGAAAAGACTGAGACGTGAGAGAAGGACTTGGAGGAAGGAGGAAGCAGGGATCACGAGGATTGGAGAAAGTTAAAAGGGGACAGAGGGCTGACAAGAATGAGAACACACTACATACATGTGTAAGACGGTCAAGAACAAATTTAATTGTACACACACACACACACACACACACACACACACACACACACATATATATATATATATATATATATATATATATATATATATAATATATGATCTGCATTTAGTCCCTGATTCTTTTCCTGTTGGGTATATTAGCAGTACCTTTAGCTGACAAATTTATCTCAAAGGTTACAGATCCAAGGTCCACCATTTTTTGCTGGAAGATGAACTTTGAGACCAAAATGCTGGGCTTCACACATGTTCATATGTTATAATCTCATTGCATATCAATTATAACAGTCAACATTTGCTTGGCGTTTAGTGTCTCATGCGGGCTATTTGTTGTACCTTTACCGAGGCACACTTCCCCCCTCCCCTGTTTAGGAGAACCTGGCTGCCAGAACTGAATACTACTCATTCAGGAGGTTTATGGTTCACTGGCCTTGCATTAACCAAGCTTGCTGACTTCAATGTAGAAAAGACATTAGCATTGCCACAAAGATTAATGTAGTAAGGAAAGGCAAGACTAAAGAGAATAACAGCACACCAAGGGAAAAAAAAATTCTGTGGCTGCTTCAAGGTCTTCATACAACAAACAAGATAGAGACCCTATGATTTTTTTACCCTGGCAGGTGGTTGAAGCTTTCATTTAGGTAATGTTTACACTGATTTTACTTTCCTACAAAGTGCAGATTTTAAATATCATGTACTTAGACTTGGTCTCCTGTTATCTTACATGCTGTCCTTAAAGTGCAATGCTCAAGGGAAGTGAACTGTCCTGGAACTCTCCTCCCGGGGAAATTACTGTGATGCAACCCACCTGTGGCTTCTCTACATCTCTTTTCTGTCTACAGCTGGGGACTCAATGCTCTTGTTCCTGTAAAAAATAAAAGACAGAAATGAATTCAAATGTGTTAAATATTATGAAGTTACCCACTTTCCAATAGAATGAAAGAAGGATGGCCACTAAACTCATCCTGCCCACTCTAATATAAAAGAGGAGAATATAGGGGGTCCATGCAGTGTAGCCAACAAATGATAGATTTCTGATTCCCTCAGAAATGGTAGCTCCAGTGTCAGGATTCTCACTTTTATCTCTATGTGTATGTGCCTGTGGTACTTACTTCAATGTGTGTGCCTGTATATGGGGATAGATGGACAGAAGCAGCGTTGTGGAGAAACAAATATTGAACAGTACTAGTTTTTAAAATCATTTTGTTTGTTTGTTTGTTTTAACAGGGTCCCACTATGTAGGTCCAAGCTGGCTTCCAACCAGCAGTTCCCTTGCCTTAGCTTCCCAAGGGCTGGCCTTGCAAGCATGCACCCTCATACACAGGTCTAAAAACATCCTTGATAAAAACCTGTAGGACAAATACCTACGATAAACGACAGGTTTATTTCTGCTCATGACTTCAGCCCACAGCAAGTGTCCCCACTGCTATGGGCCTGCATCACAACTGCAAAAGATTGGGGCAAAAGAGTCTGCTCGTCTGCTGGAGCCCAGACACAGAATGAGAATGAGAGGAAAGGTCAGGAAAAAGCAATCCCGCAAAGGTCTGACTCAGTGGCGTACTTCCCTTCAAACAGCTCTCATCTGATATGAAGTCCACTAATTAATCCAAACTAGCCTCCTTATGATCCAGTAACTTCTTGATAACCCCAATGTCTGGGGATCATTCATGCAACACATGGTGCTTTTAGAGAGGTGTTTTACATCCAAATAATAATAGATGTATTATAGCTTCGTGGTTATTACTGTGATAAAATATCCTGGAGAGGAAATGCAACTGAGAAGGGAATTAGGTTTAGTTGTCTTACAGTTGCAGGTTACAGCCCATTTTGGGGACATCAAGGCAGAAACTCTAGGCAGCTGCTCATACCGCATCCAAGCACAGAGAGAGTAAATGTTCAGATATTCACTAGCTCACTTCCTGTGCTCAGCTCAATGGTTACGTGATCAGAAGATCAGAATTCTTTGCCTAGAGAGTGGTTCGGCTCACAGTGGGCTGGATCTTCCCACACCAATTAACTTAATAAGACAGATACACACACACACACACACACACACACACACACACACACACACACACACACACACAGGCCAACTCAATGGAGACAAGATACTCATCGCAGGTGATTCTAGGTTGTGTCAAACTGACAAATAAATCTAACCATCACAACACACTAATAAGAGATGGAGGTGTCACCTCTTTCAAAGCCCACACAGAAAGTTTCATCATCCTTCTCAACACAGCGGCTCTGTAGAAAACTTCCGGCTACGTTTTTTGCTAGTCCTGCCATTCAACTTGAGTAGCTTCACTGACAGGGACCCCCCTTTCCTTCTAAAACCAGCATCCCACAATTTCAAATCTTCCTAATTATGTGAAGTTCAGCTATTGAATTAAAATATATATTCTCTTCATTTCTCCCCACTGTTCTTAATTTCAGTGTGTGGCCAAAATGAATAAAAATCTGGGCATAGAATTGTATAATCTGAAATGGTTTCCATGTTCCAACTGGAAACATCTCTATTCCATTCAAACTCTTTATAAGTTTTATTCAAGAATGAATTGTCTCACGACACAGTTTGGAACTGACCACTCTGGAATCGCAGGCTGAAGAATTAGGAAGAAAAATGTCCTTGTTTATACGTAGGTCTCTAGCAGAGGGACAGTAATTACAGCAGACTGTAATGTTTGCTGAGACAGAGGAAGCTCATGTGTTATCAAAGCTGAAAGGAGGATAAAATCCATAACTCTGCGGAGGAGGCTGCCAAGGAGGCTTTCCAGATAAAATGAGGACTGGGTTGACCTCAATGGAAATAAGCAGGAGTTAGCTGCAGAGGGTGGACATGGAGCAAATGTGGAGAAGTTAGCGGTAAGTAGACAAGTCAATGGACAAGGGAACAGACTGTCCAGAGCTTAAGTATCAAGAGCATATAGCTAAAGATGTGTGTGGGGGATGGGGGAATGTTTACAACAAGGAAATGCCTGTACAATGAATCTAAGGGTATAGATGGGCATAAGAACCCAAGGACGCTGAAGATATTTGGTGATTTTTAATGTGCTTGCAGGGGCTGTGGGACAAAGTGCGTCCAGGTGTATGTGTGATGCAAGCATGTTTATATTTTGGAAAGATCATACTGCTGCGAGCAGATAATGAATGGATTGCCAGGTTGAGACAGAGCCCTGTTGGGGACTGAGCGCTATCACTTGAACATCGAAGCCGTCTGAAGTGGGCTGTGCAGGATGGTGGCACAGCAATCAATTCCCACCGTTATATTCACCTTCATCTCAGTAAATTCAATTTTTGAAAGTTCCTCTGATAGTAAAATATCCCAATTAAAAGCAATCTTAAATCCAATTGTAGCATGGCCACTGCAGATTAGAGATGAGTTAGTCCCTTCCTTGCTTTGTATACCACAGAAAATCATCCAATTTATTTTTTGGCAGCTCTAGTGCATTGTTTATTAGAATTGTGATTGCAGCAAACTAAAATACTGGAATCTTTTCTGTGCTAGAT